>NC_081527.1:37742199-37854699 GCF_030273125.1 Centropristis striata
AACTTATAATTTAACATTGTAATAACTTTTAATCCTTACTTCTGCTAACTTCTGCAATGTGCTGAATTGGCACGATTGTAACGCCGCTATGAAATGTCAGCTAATGTTGTGACCACAATTTTGAGTTAGCATTGATACGCTAATGGCTACTCTTGTAGCTGTAACAAGCAGCGCCGCTAGTATCAGTTAGCCGCTAGCATCAGTTAGCCGCTAGCATCAGTTAGCCGCTAGCTTCCGCTAATGACTGAATTTCACCGCTTTCCCGCATTTCACAACAAAGAAATAAGAGTTATCAGAACTATTGTCCCTTGTTGTGAACCCCAACTTAAAGATATTTATTGTTTGTTTGTTTTTTGTTTTGTTTTTTGTTGTTGTTTTTTTTATTGTATGTTTTATTGCTTGAAGTAGGCCCTATGCCTAATTTTGAGTTAGCATTGATACGCTAATGGTACTACTCTTGTAGCTGTAACAAGCTGCGCCGCTAGCATCAGTTAGCCGCTAGCATCAGTTAGCCGCTAGCATCAATTAGCCACTAGCATCAGTTAGCGGCTAGCATCAGTTAGCCGCTAGCTTTCGCTAATGACCGAATTTCCCAACAAAGAAATAAGAGTTATCAGAACTATTGTCCCTTGTTGTGAACCCCAACTTAAAGATATAAGTAACAACAACTCACCAACTTGTTTTTGAGCAGACAACTGGCTTCCTTTGTTGTGCTAACTTACATTATTGCCCTAAATGTCAGTAATTTATATTTCCAAGTTTTACCAACTTAAATCACTGTTACAAAAATACAAGTTGGCTCTTTTTGCAGTGTAAACAGAGGGGGGTGGAAGTTGTCTTAGGTTAAGAGTTTAATACAAAGTTTTCTTGTGCTGGCAGAGGGAAGAAACCCAGAATAGAGAAAGTGATACTAGCAGAAGAACACTCTCGTCTAGCTTCACTTCAGCTTTCTGCTGACCACAATCCCTCCGACAGCACAATGAGGACACTGTTAGATGTGTGGAGGCCAGTCTGTTTTTAAAAGGAGGAAGCAAACACATTTAGGAGTATCGAGTTCAAGAAAGCCCAGAACACCCGTCCACTCCCTCTGAGAAAATGAAGTCAACGGTACGCCTCCCTACTGCAGCTGCACACACACACACACACACACACACACACACAGTGCTGAAGCTCTGCAGCAGAGAGGCTGAGGGCACATTCCCTCTTTCCTCAGCAACTAAAGCCCTGACAACAGTTTACTGAAGGCAGTGAGGATTTCAGAATAAAGGCCTTCTATAAGAAGTGAGGAGCATTTATGGGTACAAGTCAGGAACCGGCCTACCTTACATATCTCAAGGGTGCTGAGTCCAAAAAAAAGGTTCCCAAGCGAAATTTTGAGTTTTTGACCTTCTAATTTGTATCAAATGGCCACCAAATTGCCCATCTTGCTCAGTCATTGGACCATTTCCCCTTAGTTTTTTTGTAAGTAGGCAATCAAAGATGAGGAAATTAAGTTTCTAGATCTATAGTCTAGAGTCAGAGCAAGGATATAGTGGAGGCTCAGTGTCTTTTTTATGCATACATAGATATGCAAAATACCAACTGTAACATTTAAAAGTGATATTGATTGAATATTTATGTCGGCCTTAAAAAAATGACACAAATAATGCTTAATTTCACCTTAAAAGTTGGTATTTTGCATATATATATATATATATATATATATATATATATATATATATATATACATATATATACATACATAAAAAAGACACTGAGCCTCCACTATATCCTTGCTCTGACTCTAGACTATAGATCCAGAAACTTAATTTCCTCATCTTTGATTGCCTACTTACAAAAAAACTAAGGGGAAAATGGTCCGACGACCAACGGCCGCCATTTTGATATGCAAATGAGAAGGTCAAAAACTCAAAATTTTGCTTGGGAACCATTTTTTTTTATTCAGCACCCTTGAAATAAATAACGTAGGCCGGTTCCTGACTTGTACCCATAAATGCTCCTCACTTTCACTTTTTGGACAATTCCGTCTAGACTATAAAGGCACAATGAGGAGGCTTTGGCCTTGTGGCCTTAAGGCGTGTAGAAGAAGGTTACAATGATTTTCCTAATCATTTATGAGCCACTAGAAGTAAGTGGTGGTGTCTGTATCTGTAGAGAGCTTGCCCAACCTGGTTGAGTGTTCTAAATTCTCCTGTCTTGACACAAATATGCCAATTAACTTCATTATGTCCTTCCTCTACTAAGTCAGTTATATTATGATGATAACCTTATAATAAGACTTATAATATCAAGTGTCATGCAGAAAGTCTTTAATCTACCATGCATTAAGTTGTTCACTGCATGATAGCATGAAGGGAATAACTAATTAAAATCATTTTAAAAGTTTAAATACTTTAAATACTACTGTACATGTCAATAGAATATCCAATCACACTTTTTTCATGAGTGAAAACATTACTTTTTGGACAAAAGGTTTCCACAGGACATGGATGGTATTTGCAAGCCATGCATCAGTGTCTGATTCATGCCGTATCATTCAGTATACTCACAGGGAGGATATCACAGTTCATCATTTCACAGAGCATCCCTTGTTGCTCAGTGGAAGCAGCAATAGAAACAAGACAAAGTAAACCAACACAGACTCATCCAGCTCATTACACCATAACTGCATGACACACTGTAACTGTATGACAGTGAGTGCAATATTCTCTTACAAATCTAATGAAAATCTGGCAATCCAAAAAGAAATCAGGCTGTTCAGAGTAGCCTGAGGCTAAAGTTTCATTGAAACTAACATCAATCAGTTCCAGCTGAGCCTTTCCACAATCACTGCATGGTGTCTCCTTTCACTCTCATCTCGTTTGGCCATAAAAATGCACTATTGACTATTAATTACAGTCTTCCAATTTTTACACACAAGGATAAGCTTACCTGTCATGGGGAGTATTACATAGTCTGTAAAAAAACAACATTTATAATGTTTTCTGTGGCTCTAGAGCAGTAGTTCTCAAGCTTTTTGAGTCGCGACCCCCAATTTAACATGCATGTTGTCCGCGACCCCCACTCACTGAACAGAATGACCACAAAATGACGCAAAATGACTAAAAAGACACAAAATGACCAAAAAAGGAAACAAAATGACCAAAAAAGACACAAAATGACGAAGAAAAGACACAAAATGACAAAAAAGACACAAAATGACTAAGAAAAGACACAAAATGACCAAAAAAAAGACACAAAATGACCAAAAAAAGACACAAAATGACCAAAAAAGACACAAATTGACCACAAAATGACTAAAAAAAGACACAAAATGACCAAAAAAAGACACAAAATGACCAAAAAAAGACACAAATTGACCACAAAATGATCAAAAAAAGACACAAAATGACCAAAAAAAGACACAAAATGACCAAAAAAAGACACAAAATGACCAAAAAACCCACAAAATAACCCAAAAAAGACATTAAGTGACCAAAAAGACTAAAAGACCTTAACACATGAACACTTTAACACAGTGGAGACAGAGCTGAATTCCAAAATGATTGGACGACCCCCAGAAACCATCTCACGACCCCAATTGGGGTCCCGACCCCAAGGTTGAGAATAGCTGCTCTAGAGTAGCTTTGTCACCTCTAAGAAAATAACCGAAATGATGTCGAAAATGATGATGAAAAAAAAATAAATAAAAAGGGTGTAAATGCCTGTGTGATTGTAATGTGAGTTAACTACAGTGGTGGAAGAAGTATTCAGGTCTCAAACAGACACAGTGTTATTTTCTTCAACCAACCAAAATTGGCTTGGTCATAACTTGGTCATAATTGGTCATAACATAGTCTGACTCCCCGGATGTAGTCTGTTCTAATTATTACTGGTATAAAGCTTCCATTAGCTTCAAACGCTCCTCTTCCTCTAGCTCAACTATCTATTCTGCAGGGCAGTCACCACATCCTGGGCTCAGAGCTGAAGAACTAGAACTGTGGCTTAAAGCATTCAGATTGTTTTCTCTCATCCAAATATAATAATGGCTGCAGCTCCAGATCATCATTCTCCAGAACTGACACAGTGATCTGTTTCATTCTGAAGATTACGCTTTTTCAAAGGCAACATGGCTCAGTTAAATTTTTTGTTTCAAAACAAATCTTCTCGTCTCTTCTCTGAGCTGATTTTGACATCTGATGATTTGCAACCACTACACTTCATAGTGATGTTTGTTCAAACAGAGAGACTGAGTCTAACTTCTGGCATTAAAGGAATGTTTAAGCCTTTAACCCTTTATCAGGCAAAGAACTATATTTGGTAACTTCAGGTAACATTTCGAGAAAAAAGTTGCAAATTCACTAGATAAAAAAATTTAAATTTACTAGAAAAAAAGTTGCAGATTTAAGAGATTTAAAGTGGCAAATCTGCAAGAAAAAAGTGGGGAAAAAGCAACTTTTTTCTCCCAGATTCACCACTTTAACCCTTAATAGGACACTCATTGAAATACTTGCAAATTCCAAATTTCAACCCTAGAGAAGATTGGAGGATATTACATACTGCCAGAATGTGTAAAAAAAAACATACGAAAATAATATTTTGAGAAAAACGTTTACTAGATTAAAGTGGCAAGTCTACAAGAAAAAAATGTGCAGATTTATGAGATTTAAAGTGGTGAATCTGGGAGAAAAAAGTTGCTTTTTTCCCACTTTAAATCTCTTAAATCTGCAACTTTTTTTCTCAAAATATTACCTGAAGTTACCAAATATAGTTCTTCGCCTGATGAAGGGTTAAGATTGTGAAAACACTTCGTGAAGAAGCAGCTCCTCCAACTTTGCAACTCAATAAAAGACACTATGAACTGTTATTATAGGAAGGGTGTGATCCAAGGACATCAAGGCCTCTTCTGCATCTGTTTCGACCTGTCTTTACCACACTTTAAAGAAGTGCATTGGTAAATTGCATGACAGCAAAAGCGTCATATTGAGCAGGTTTGTGTGATTATATGAGTTCCTTATTTTAGCAGCATATTTTGTGGATATGATATCATTCTCGCTGATGTTTTGCACTCAATGCTCTCCACATAATGTTGATGTTCGCAGTGCAGCACATGTCATATAGTATTTCTACCTTCTCATATTTATTCCAAACAAATTAGTTAAGGTTGTGTGAACATCCTAATAAAAAGAGCACATTTAAAAGCTTTTAATAACAGTTATATGAATTAGAGTATCCTGCAGAAGAAGGGAGCAAAACAGACAAATATTTGCAGTGGTGGAAGAAGTATTCAGATCCCGTACTTAAGTAAAAGTACTAATACAACACTATGAAATTACTCTACTACAAGTAAAAGTCCTGCATTCAAAACTTACTTAAGTAAAAGTACAAAAGTATCAGCATCAAAATGTACTTAAAGTATCAAAAGTAAAAGTACTGGTTATGCCGAATGGACCCACTCAGATTGTTTTATATATTCTAAATATATTATTACATTATTTGTATTGATGATTTTATGTAAGCAGGGTTTTAATTTTGTAAGGATATGGCTCATTTAAGTACTTAATATACTGTTATAAGATTTGATAAAATAAAAAAAGTCTAATCACCTTAAATTGATCATATGTTTTATGTTGAATCTTGACCTGAAAAGTAACTAAAGCTGTCAGCTAAATGTAGTGGAGTAGAAGTATACATTTAGAGAAAATAGAAACACTCAAGTAAAGTACAAGTACCTCAAAATTGTACTTAAGTACAGTACTTGAGTAAATGTACTTAGTTACTTTCCACCACTGAATATTTGTTTGTACTAACTTCATGACATCTTTACAGTGTAACACACAACCAGGAGCTATAATATGTATAAGAGAATAAACAGTAAATGCAGACTAGATGACAGTTTTGGGTCTAGTCCCACTTTCAATCCCAACTGGACCTCTAACTTTGTAGACCAGTTAAGGTCCAGTATCTCCCAGCATCCCTCCTCATGAGGAGCAGCCTACCTTCCTCGTAGCCCCAGTCCAGCTCATCTTTCCCCGGGTTATAATCCGACTCCTCGTTCACGTTGTCAGCCATGATGCTTGGCAGTCAGCTCGCTGTGGGTACAAACCAGTCCGTCCTCCCAGTACACTTCCAGTTGCACTGGTTTTTGTCCGTTTACTTGGACACAAACTCTCTCGAGTGCTGGATGGATTCCCAGCCGAGCAACAAACTCCCCCAACTGTTCACTTCTTTCTTCTTTTTATGTCTCTTTTTCTGAGTTTCTTCTCTTTAAATTCTCTCCTTCTTCTTATTCTTTTATGTCTTCTCACAGCTACTAACTGATGTGTGTGGAGCTCTCTGCCTCTCTGTGTTTCTCTTTATTCTGTTGCTCCTCCTCTCTCTCTCTCTCTCTCTCTCTCTCTCTCTCTCTGTTATCTCTCTCTCTCTCTCTGTCTTCCTCTCTGTCTTACTTCCTTTCTCTCTGTCTCTCTGTTGCTCTGCAGACTGCAGGTGTGCTCACTCTCTCACTCAGGTTTTCTTCTAAATAATCATAGATTCCCTTCTCTTCCCTCTGTGCTCCAGTAAAATAACCTGTTTTTAATTGTTTCTATCATGTTATTATCATTATTCCTGCTGTTTTGGGTGCCCTGCTGGTGTTGTGTGTGTGTGTGTGTGTAGGAATGCTGGCAGGAAGGTCATGCTGGTGTTTCTGTTGGAGGCCACACAGCTCAGCCACCTCTGGGTGAAGGAAACAGCAGCGGTAGAGAAAACAGGCCAGGCCGAGAGTGTTTAAAGGCCAAACTGTTCTCCAACCTTGATCACTTCAAGATGGACAGAAAAAACTCTGAAACACACCCACATTCACTTTTTTTGGCACAGGTTCTCGTGAAGCTCAGTGGTATGGAAGTAAATCTGTGTCATCGGAGTTTGAAATAAAAAAATATGTTGAATTTCTAGCATTGAATATTTATGCATTGAAATTATGTATCTGAATGTTTTTCAACGTTAAAAATTAAACCGCAAAAAATTGAACCGCAAAAAATTGAACCGCAAAAAATTCAACCGCAAAAAATTCAACCGCAAAAAATTCTACCTAAAAAAATTTAAGCGCAAAAAATTCTACCTAAAAAAAAATTTAAACCACAAAACATTGAACCTAAAAAAATGAAACCGCAAAAAATTCAACCGCAAAAAATTAAACCGCAAAAAATTAAACCTCAAAAAATTAAACCTCAAAAAATTCAACCTCAAAAAATTAAACCGCAAAAAATTCAACTGCAAAAACTTCAACCTCATAAAATTCAACCGCAAATAATTCAACCTAAAAAAATTTAAACGCTAAAAATTTAAACGCTAAAAACTTAAACGCTAAAAACTTAAACGCTAAAAACTCAACCCAAAAATATTCAACCTAAAAGAGAATTTAACCACAAAAAATTCAACCTAAAAAAATTTAACCGCCAAAAATCGAACCGCCAAAAATTTAACCTAAAAAAAAAATGAAACCGCAAAAAATGAAACCGCAAAAAATTAAACCTCAAAAAATGAAACCGCAAAAAATTAAACCTCAAAAAATTACCCCTCAAAAAATTAAACCGCAAAAAATTCAACTGCAAAAACTTCAACCTCATAAAATTCAACCGCAAATAATTCAACCTAAAAAAATTTAAACGGTAAAAATTTAAACGCTAAAAGCTCAACCCAAAAAAATTCAACCTAAACCTAAATCTAGTTTTTTATAATAGTTATTATAATCAGTGTTATTTTACTTTGAGCTACCTATGTCAGTATAAGTCAAACCATAGAACAAAATAATATATTTACAAGATAAACATTTCTTTTTGACAATGTCCAACACACATTTAGCTGTAAATAGTGCCGACCATTTCTTCCAGTTACACAAAATGTAATGTAGTTAAAGTTTATATTGAAGGTTGTATGTTTACTTATCAGCATTTACATGGAACTACTCAAATTCACTGTGCACATTACTGACTCTGACACACTGAAGACTGAATCAAACCCACATTCACTTTTTTTTGGCACAGGTTCTCATGAAACTCAGTGGTCACATACTAAAAGTGTCTGTATGTAAGCATGGTTATATTTTAGAGCTTCTGATGGTTAGATAAGATTTAATTTGTTATTTGAGTTATTTGTACAACCGTGTCTGCAAAAAGTCAAAAGGGAAAAATAGTTCATGCACTATAAAAAAAAAAACCTGTTGTTTTTACGGTAAAAAACCAGCAGCTGTGGTTGCCAGAACTTTACCGTAATAAATGCGGTGCAACTTTTTGTAACATTACGGTAAAGCACTGTTGATTTCACGTTCAAGATTGCCCTTTTATTCCATATTTTACCGTAAAAAATAAAAAGTTTTTCCATCAAAATAAACGCTGTTCTGCCATATAATTGACAAGAAAATACTTTATAAATGCCGCATAAATTAAAGATTTTACCATTAAATATTACAGTATATTTCTGTTAGAGATATGGTGTTTAGTACATTTAACAGTGAGAAAAAGTATTTTTACAAAAAATAAATGCAAAAATGATGGCTTGTGTATATATATTACAGTATATTTTTGCTATGAACATGGTGCCAGTGTATTTTACAGTGGAGTAATGTTTTTTTGTTTTTTTTTTAATTGTAAAAAATACTGTTTTGGCTGAAATATACATACATTGTGTTTCATTGTGACTGAAATTGAATTAACCCATTGATCATTATACGGTCTTTTACTGTCATGGTTTAGCAGTTTTTCACCGTAAAATCTACAGACATTTTTTACAGTGTGTCCCCTATTGTTCCTCCTTGCTTCATTTCTTTCTTTCTTGATCCATAACCTTCAGGCTGCTGGTGTTAATTGCCCTACATTCCTTATCAGGAAATTGTCCTCAGAGCCGTCTAAATGCAGGCGAGCTCCCCTGTTTCCACTCTGTGGAACTGAAAGCAGAACAAGTGGTGAAGTTCACACGTACAGGGACAGGTGGGTGTGTGTTGTCTCATTTGTGCAAATGCCACCCATTGGAATTTATTCATCAATTAATAAAAAGTATGGCAACACTTTACAATAACCATCATTTATAAATGGTAAACAGATAGTTTATTAATGTTTAATCATCATTTATAAACCGTAAATAGGCCTTTTAGAATGATAAATACATCATTTATTAATGTTTAACTAACTAAATCATTTATAAATGGCAAATAGATGGTATATTAATATAAGTTTATATTGACTTTACCATTAACAAACCAATAAATTATAATTCATAGTTTATTAATAGTTTTAGTTGCACTCATTTTCACATTTTTAACACAATATTAAGTTTGTTAATGACTTAGAAATTATTCATATACCTTTAAGAAATTGGTTGAAAACATTTAAAGATTAAATATGTATAGCACTTTGTAAATGTTTAATAACTGGTCTATAAACCATCTATAAACATTACTTAGTTAGTTATTGTAAAGTGTTACCAAAAGTATGATTGAAGTAAAGTAATAGCTCAATGAGCGCTTTATGCACTTACTTAATTTTTTTTTCAAGAGACCAAACTTCAACTGTACTATAGGTGGCATGTCAAATATCCAAACTGACAGGTTTTGCCAACTTGCAATTGTAGTAGAGTTGACTCTGATTACAGATTGGTTGTCTCACATACTGTCAGTGCTGGAGAAACGTCTGGCTGCACCCTAATCACTCTGAGATAAAGGAAAAAATGCCCTGGCTTGTTTGTAGATCTTTAACCCAAAAAATAATTGTCTTGGGTGGTGCAAGCTGCAACCTTGTAGCTGGGACGTGAAGCCCTTACAGAAGTGGCAAAAACTGCAGTTCCTCGACTGGCAACTTAAGGCTGGCTCCAAAAATGGAGTCGATCCGAAATTGAAACCATTTTAACCAGTTTGAAACCTCCTGGTCTGCCCGGTGGAGCTGATCCGGATGGGCCTTTCAAAATTCCAGCAGGAGTCGCCAACGTCGGTTGGCCTCTTTTCCCCTTTTTTGTATTAGCCAGGAGTTAGGAGGAGTCAGCTGATGGGAGCAACCTTTTTTTAACTTAATTTGGGCTATTCAGAGACCTTTGGTTTCACAGAGAATATATTCATATTTGATGCAGTCTATGGACGTGTAAAAGAGACAGCAGAGAAAGCAGAAAGGGAGGATAAATCCATCTGAAACACGCTACCAATATTTCCCACATTCCACACCTCCAGCTCCATACTCCTGAATGACCAAATAAAAAAAATATGACAGAAAAAAAATTGTGTAGTTATCACTAAGATAATATGGTCATTAAATGATGCTGTAGCTACAAAGTCTCACTGTTGCATGTTTTGAATGGTAATCCTTCCAGGGACTACTCTGGCAATGTTTTTTTTATGTGCACTCTCTCTCTCTCTCTCTCTCTCTCTCTCTCTCTCTCTCTCTCTCTCTCTCTCACACACACACACACACACACACACACAGCCCTTTGCTTCTCCCTGCAGGAAATGATGAGCCATTACAGCTTTAACTATAGCTGCTGTTTTTTTGTTTTTTTTAACTGTTGCCATTTGTATTTATAATGTGTTGTTGTTGTTATTAGGGCCACGGGGCAAGGCACTGGTCCCTACAGCTATTACACTATCATTTTTCTTTTTTTTTCTTCTGGACACAATTTCGTCCTGCTACTAGTTTAGAAGTTAGTTACAAATTATATATCAAAATGTGCGGTTTGATCGGGATCAGTGTGTTATTCTTTTTTTTTGCTATTACTCTACGGAATACGAATTTTTCGCAACATAAGTTGCAAAAAACTGCCCAAAATTTTGCATTGGAGTGAGTGGGACAGCCAAAAAAATGAGCGAAAAAGAACAATAATTGGAGTTTTTTAAACCTCTACTTCTCCGGCATAATTTCACCTAGAGACTCCATTTAAACTTTAAACAGTAGACACAAGTCTTGTGTATCGGTGTATTAATCCACGTTTCGATAGGTCATATAGTTTTTTATCTATCCCTGTTCAATGACCATGATCATTTTTGGAGAAATTCTGAGATTATAATGGGTGTGTATTGCACGGAATGTTCGTGTCACAGTGTGTGACATCATCACCAGAGTGTAGAGGGAGAGAAAAAACTGTCAAAAATTAAATTTTAAAACTGCGCTCCAGGCCGCAAATTCCACTCTACAGAAATAATTTATACATAGAAACGTAGGAAAATTAGTCTTCTCCCTCACAGTCCTCTGGTAAAGCTGTCAGAGTTATAGTTTGGGCGTAGGACGCACAGATGATCCACCAACACCACCAACAGCCTCATTGGCTCCCATATTAAAAACGCAGGGAGATTTCTGTAGAAAAGCTTACTTAACAGTTTTTCAGATCGCTCTAACAAAGCTATTTTTTCATTTTTCTTAAAAAAAACATATATAGACGTTCAGGAAGAACTCAGGATGCTCAAAGTGAAGTCGGATCAATGATAGGTATTATGGTTTTGCCAAAAATGCTTTCTGTTCGAGACGAGAAATTCCAGGTCCATTTTGAGGTTAAAGGTCATAGGTTGCTGTATAAATAAATACTTGTAAAGGAATGCTTGTTGTAGGTGTGCTCCTTGTATATTATATAGTATCATAACATTACTAGTATTAATTGTTTGAAATCTCTGAAGAATCTCATCACTTTCACAATTTCCAGAATTTTCTATTTTTTTTATAATAGTTATTATAATTAGTCTTATTTTACTTTGAGCTACCTATGTCAGTATAAGTCAAACCATAGATCAAAATCATACATTTACAAGATAAACATTTCTTTTTGACAATGTCCAACACACATTTAGCTGTAAATAGTGCCGACCATTTCTTCCAGTTACACAAAATTTAATGTAGTTAAAGTTTATATTGAAGGTGATATTTTTTACTTATCAGCATTTACATGGAACTACTCAAATTTCATAGTTTGCAATGAACATTCACTGTGCACATTACTGATTAGTTTGATGTTTGAGCATTGATCGATCTTACTGCAACTCCTCGATGAGTGTATTAGCATTGGAAAGACATTATTGCCTATTGAATTGAATGGAATGGCTCTGGATCAGTCTGGACTGCCTTTTTGACCTGGTCTTGGACCTTACTTGGACTAAATTAAGTTGGTCTTGACTACAGTTCAGCTACGTAAAGAGAAATCGTTCACTTTAAACTGTATTTTCATAAGCTGTGTTCTCAAAATGGTGTTTCTAACAGTCAAATAGCCTCTGACCGACCTCTACCGACCAAATTTGAGTTAATGACTGCAATGACAAATGTAGCCACTAGAGGCCACCAGAGTTATTTTCGGCTTGTAAGAGTTTTTCAATCATTTTGTGACATAATGTTTTTGGGTTTTTTTTGTCAGTAGTTGACTAGCTCCTACAATCAAATATTTGTGTTGCATTGGTGGAAGAAGTATTCAGACCCCTTACTTCAGTAGAAGTACTAATACCACACTGTGAAATTACTCCACTACAGTAAAAGTCCTGCATTCAAAACTTACTGAAGTGAAAGTAAAAAAAAGTAGCAGCATCAAAATGTGCTTAAAGCATCAAAAGTAAAATTATGGACCCACTCAGATTGTTATATTTATTCCAAAATGTATATAATTGTTAATTAATTATTAGTGATGCATTTATGTAAGCAGTGTTTGAATTTTCTCAAGGTAGGGCACCTTTTAACTGATATACTTTTATGTGGTTAAATGATATAAACATGCTTAATCATTTTAAATTTATCATATTTTTCATGTCAAGATTCAACATAAAACATGATCAATTAAAAGTGATTAGACATTTATTTTTTTACTCATAATAGTATATTAAGTAGTTAAAATGTGCCCTGTCTTTACAAAATTAAAGCGCTTACATAAATGCATCAATAATAATCAGAGGTGGAAAAAGTATTCAGATATCTTACTTAAGTAAAAGTACTAATACCACACTGTGAAATTACTCCGCTACAAGTAAAAGTCCTGCATTCAAAATGTACTTAAGTGAAAGTACAAAAGTATCAGCATCAAAATGTACTTAAAGTATCAAAGTAAAAAGACTCGTTATGCAGAATGGAGCCGCTCAGATCATTTTATATATTCCAAATATTATATTAGATTATTATTAATGATGCATTTATGTATACAGCGTTTTAATTTTCTCAAGGTAGGGCTCATATTGACTACTTAATATTCTGTTCTGAGGTTTATTTTAAAAATTGTCTAATCACCTAAATTTAGTGTTTTTTTATGTTAAACCTCAACCTGTAAAGTAACTAAAGCTGTCAGCTAAATGTAGTGGAGTAAAAAGTACAATATTTGCCTTAAAATGTAGTGAAATAGAAGTATAAAGTGACATAAAATGGAAATACTCAAGTAAAGTACAAGTACCTCAAAATTGTACTTAATTACAGTACTTGAGTAATAGTACTTAGTTACTTTCCACCACTGATAATAATAATAATCTATTAGAATATATAAAACAATCTGTGTGGAGCCATTCTGCATAACGATTACTTTTACTTTTGATACTTTAAGTACATTTTGATGCTGGTACTTTTGTACTTTAACTTAAGTAAGTTTTGAATGCAGGAGTTTTACTGTAGTGGAGTAAACTCAGAGTGGTATAAGTACTTTTACTTAAGTAGTGGAGCTAAATACTTTCCCCACCACCGACAAAAACACCCACTAACTGACTCATAGTTATATTTATCTCAATAAAAAAACGGCGTTAATGAAATACATCTTGATTTTTTCCGAGGGGACCCTGAAGACATCATACTGTAGCGTGGCGAGGGCGGGGTCACCGTGTGACGTAGAGCCGAGGCTCTGGCTGTTTATTGTTCCTTCCTCTCTACGCCGAAAGAGAAAACAGGCTAACAAGCTGTCAGCTAGCTTTTTAGCTTCTCCCCTCACGGTTCACGGTTGGTTTTAACAAAAAAAAGGTGTTAACGGTCGAGACAGCTGACTGCACAAACCAGGGGCCATGGCGTATGCGTACCTCTTCAAATACATCATCATCGGAGACACGGGTAAGCTGCCGCATCAAGCTAACTCTGTTAGCATCGAGCTAACTCTGTTAGCATCAAAGCTAACTCTGTATTTCCGCAGTGTTGGATGGTCCAATGACGTGGTAAAAGCAGAGACGCAAGGGGTGGGATGACAGCTCCGATTCTACTGTGTTATTATATTATTATAACATTTTAAACACCTCCAACAGTGTCAGAAAATCACACAAAGGCGAATTAATATAATATTTTACCTGTTCTTCTTTGCTGTAGCAGTTGTTGACACAGTTGGGCCTATTGTGCGTTTGCGTCCAGGGGTGGGGGTGTTAGCATAGCATGCTAACCATGCTAGCTGCCTAGCTTTGCATCAGCTGTTTCACTAAATAAAAAGCAAACAGCTGTCACAGCAGCATGATAACGACTTATTAAGTGTTGTTGCACTGAAAATATATTCATAATAGCATTTTCTTGTTGTTTTGGATGCATCTTATAATAACATAGTGTACACTAGCTTAGCCTCTTAGCCTCACAGAAGGCCAAAACGTCAAGCTAAAGCCTTAATATTCCCCTAAAATGGCGTAGAGCACTTGTTATTTCTGACCAAATGTTAAGGCTGGCTGGCTGTCGTGATGAGCGGCCTGCTCAGTTAGCTTGCAGGTGCATTTGCAACACTGCTGTATTATAATGATGTAGCACCAGTGTTAAAAAAACAAAAAAAAAAACAGACTGGGTTAACAGCAGTCTGCTCAGGTGGAGTGGAAATGGATCATGCAGTCTTATTATTTACAATTGGGCCAAAATATACTATTAACACCCAAACAGGTGTTTCCATTAAAGATGGCAACAAGATAGATAGATAGATAGATAGATATACTTTATTTATCCCAAGCTGGGAAATTACAGTGTAGCAGCAGCATTACACACAGAGACAATGACAATTAAATAAAAAGAACAACCTTGGCATACTTCAAGCAATAAAATATAAAAATACAATAAAATATAAAGCATCTAAAGAAGGAGTATGTATTAAGGAGTAGAATAGAATTCCAGTGCAGAATAAATATGAATATACAGTATAAAAATGTTGGTGCTATGAAACAAATAAGGTGCAATGAACAGTGTGCATAAAGAACACATAAAGTGCATAGACAGTATGTAATGAACCAGACTATTATTTGTTATTTCGTTATTATAGAATATCTTATTTTTCATGCATTTTTTTTACAGTCTTAGCACAGAAGTCCACACCAAGACAGCTGAGTGTAACTTATTGAAACCTATTAGGGAAAGATTCATGATGTGCATATGTGTTAAGCTATTTTAGATGATCACTGTGGTGGGCTGCACGTCTACTACAGTGTTATTGCGAAACATGTTTTGCCTGCTGTTGTTGTTTATCTGTAGTAGCAAGTGGTGAAGAGGGATGCAGCCAAGGTGCAGGATGATTACATGTTTGTCTACACCACAAATACTCTGATCAGTCCTGTGTGCAGGGTTTATTTTTCTATTTCTGGCAAGTATCATCACATGAATGTTGCAATACCAAGTTAGTTTTCACAGGCATCAACTACACTTAAACGTTGTTTGATAAAATAACCTGGAGCCGTATGTGTGCACTGCAAATGTGTTGAGTTGCATTTGATTTGACAGGTGTGCGGTAGTGCAAATCCACTCTCACAATATTTGTTACCAAATACCTTTATCGATGGCAAAGCAAATGATACTACCAGTAGAAAAGTCTGGTAAGTTCAAACTACCTCCCTATAATGCAGCTTTTGACAACACTTATGCCATATTACAACTTAAAATAACCAGAATCTAAGATTTAGAGACTAGATATCTATACTCGTATCACAATATGGATATAAAATCGATATATTGCCCCACCCACACCTAAACTTGAGCGTGTGTTTGCAGTGGCATTTATTAAGTTCTTGAAAAAAATAACAATTCTGATTAATTTAATAGTGCACGGACTGATTTCACAGGCGGTGCAAACTAGGGCTGTCACATCAACTAATCTAAAGTAGAAGATAATTAATTCAAACCTCAAAGAATGCACTTATTTTACCATCTATGTAATGCACTAATTTCTCAAAAAATAATACGATGAAGATGAATCTTAATGGTTAATATAGCGTCTGTAGAGGGTTTTGTGCCCATATGATTGGATGACTTGCTGAGAATATCATCGTCCATCATGATGTTTCACTGTGGACATCGTCATATTCCGATTTGGAAGACATTGCCCAACCCTATCTGGCACCTCTGATAGATACATGCTGTAACATTTTCTCTGGTTACTATGTGACCTGTAGTGTTCCAAATGCTCCTAAATATCACTGAGCCTTGCCAAAAAATTCCAAACCTTTCTCTCCTGGACTGAAGCCCCTCCACAACCAACCAGCTCCACATAAGTTCTTATAACAGTGCAGAGATTAGTGATTTCACCACATAGACATATATCATGTCTAAACTTGGGCTAGGAAGCGTTTGGGACTTTGTCAGAGAGCGTGGAAGTTTCCAACCCTTATTTTTTGCCAAGCACAAACCCAGTTGGCTCACTTGTTTGTTATTTCCCAGTGTAAATCTTCCTTAAAAGGCGAGGAGAGAAACCATCTTTTTTGCAGCAAAAACTTTCCAATTGCATTGCAGATCAGATTATAATTCTTTTTTATGAGCAATTAGAATTCCACATCTCAGAAAATAACGTTTTCTTTAGTTTCAACAATAAAATTGTTGCTTAATTGTTTATGTTTCCATATTGTAGAGAAATTAGAGTTATCCAGTTTCCAGTTTCCAAATGGTAATAATCAAGCCATAAAGCCGGCAAACACTACAGATGTGGAAATTATAATAGCCGAAGCTGCAGGCCTGCAAATACGTGAAGGAGCAGTTAGTTTTGTTGGAGGATGTTTGCTGATAGTGGTTTAGATGCGTTCCGTCAACAGAGATGAAAAGTTACACCGGTTAACATCTCACATGCAAACACACAGATCATATCAGGCAGGAAACTAGCCGATATCGTGTAGATTGTGTGCAGTACTACTTCTGCGGATCTGAATCATGCAGCAAATACACAGATTCTTTTTTATTTTTGTTAGCATTGTGAGGTAGGGCATTGCCTTGGCAGAGAGCTGCATTTTCACTTTTGTGTTGTGATAAGCTTGAATTGTCGTTAGGGATCTAATCCGTCTAACTATTTGCTAAAGGTAATTTAAGCCTGAAAAAGCCGTCAGTCAGGTTCTGTACATTAGTTTGATGAGATTTAAGTGAGATGGTTATTCCAAATACATGCTGATACAAGCCGTTTAGACGATAACATGGAAAAGGAGGTTTATTTGAATGTTGTTGTTTTTTTCCCCCAAAGGTTAAAGCAAAGTTGACACCAAAACATTTATTAAAAGCTGAAAGCTGTTAGGGAAAGTTACAATAAGTTATTTTTTTAACATAAAAACATATAACAATGATAATAATAATAATAATAATAACTAGCTATTACGAGAGTCCAAAGTTCTAATTTTTGCTCATCATCTTTAAGTTTGTGGCCAACACATTTTACTTTATAATGGACAAAAAAATATAATTATTAAATTGGAATGGATGATTTTCAATGCTTTACCATGCTAATAGGACATCTAATTTACTAATGATTTACTTGAAAAGTAATGTAATATGTTATTCTTTTTTTTTAATCACATCTGTTACCCAAGTAGGTTGCCGAGGTGTGACTGCAGAGATGTCCTAATTTTTTTTACAAACATAACATTTATTATTTTTAATTAATTCATTTAATCATGCATCCATTTTTATTTTGAGTGTTGGCATAATTGTGCACCTTTGATATAATCTGTCTGGTCCTTATCAGATAAGATTTTCTGGTTGTACTCGCTCCAGCCAGATGTTATCTGTCTTCTCCAGTAGTTTGACATCTTTCAGTTGGGTGTGTCTGTTTGTATCCTATTCACTAACATGTTGACACACTGGAACAGAAAAAAAACGGCATATCCCGAATTTACAAGTCCAGCTGGTTTGTCCGAAAAAGCCTCTGGACTTCATGATGGTCCAGTTGTATGGCAACAGATTCTTTTTTTCATATTGTTGTTTTTTTTAAAGGCCTTGGTTTTCTCTCCATTGTTCTCAAGTTCACAGTTTAACCTGCAAATGCCCCATAGCAACTGTTGTCATTTTTATTTTGGTATTTGGTCCAGCAGCAGTAAATAGTTATACATGCAGAGGAAAATGCCATCAATTGACTCATCCTATTGGTTTAGATTTGCAATAAGCATCAATACTACCCTCAGAGAATGAGAAAGACCCAGTGGATAAACATTTAAAAGGTTTTACAGCAATGTTGTTTTGAATTTGCTGTGTTTTTCCCTTAATCTCTGACATGTGTTCAGGCTTCTACATATTTGCACACAATTTTATTCCCAGTCTTCCTTTTTATATTTTAACAGATCCAAAGACTTTCAAGCTGTGTCTGTGTAATATAGTTTGGACTATTCTTATTGAAAATATTCCCCTTCACATCTATTTTCATTTTTATCATTTATCATTGATCATTTGTTAGGGTTTTGTAGATGTAAAATCTCAATGTGTCATTGATCCTTTCTGAAAATTGGTTCATATTATTACTAACTAATGTCTGGTGGTTCAAAATGCTCAGCATGTAATTGCAATATCCTCATTTCACGTTGAGCTGCTGAACTTTGTTACACACCATTCCCCCTCCTTTCCTGTCAGCTGTCTCCTGTGTGCTTTCATAAAAAAGGTGAATTCACTCAATAATACTTCTAATAAAATCAATTATATGCTGGTAGAGCTTTGCTGTGACCTTTGGAGAGACTTTTCTCTATGATGATGATGATATGATGAGGCAGCAGCTGGTTGTAGAGTTACAGAAGTGAGTAATTATTTATTAAACTGTCTGCGTCTCTAGAATAAAAGATGTAAGTTCTGTTTTAGGGTGGATTTTCCTTCTTTTAGCCGATGGCCTCCAGCCAGCCTGTCCACAGATCTCTCTGAAAGAAAATGATAGTCTCTGAACATGTTTAAACTTCCCAAAATAGACTCTCTTCTATGGAAGGATGCCTGTAGCTCTGCAAATTTCCATAGATTTACCACTTTTTAAACTTGTTTTCAGAATTTTGAGTTGTGCAGTGAATCACTATATAGCATTGCACTTATACCAACCACTTGTTAAAACTGTTGTCACGGTTAACATGTGTGGAACGAGTAATCATAGAAACCTTTGACATGCTCACACAAATACTGTAAAAGTAACAAATTGAAAGAAGATTTTTCTCTTTTAGACTGTCCCCTGGTTTTTAAATACATACATTTGTTTCAGAGTTTGGTTCTTGTAAACCCAAGACGTCTTCAACACGTGATTGTATAAAGTCATCCTTTCAGTGAAGCTAATTCATTATAGCATTTCTCCTTTTTATGTAGCTATGTCATAGCTGTGTTATGCAGCTGTCTGAGTAGAGTATGGGGTTAGTAATAACCACAAAGAATCTGCTGATTTTTAGGTATGTGTGGCTTAATGGCTGTCATATGACCTGGCATAGATCAAATATGCTAATATGCTAACGGCCTCATAGACATGATGGTTTTCTGACTAATGTATTACAAATGGTCTTTTGAGGCTTACAGTGCATTTAAATGGGTCCAGTCGTTTCAAAATGAGAGATGAGTTCAATATAAGACTTGAACCTGGAATATTGTGGCTTTATTTTAGACCAGCCAATCACAGAAAGCTAATGTAGTTAATGTAGTTTTGGTGTTGGAAGATCAGGTACCACGAGTCCTTAGTTCCCAACTGGTGCCCTGAATGCTCATTTGAGCATAACCCCACCTCTGTAAAATATGCGTTACCCCATTTAGGCCTAAAACGGCTAATAAAAATGCCTGTAAAACCTATGGGCGATTTAAAAATAATCCCCTAAAACCTGAAAGTGTAAATTCAACAGAAGTGTCAACTCTTCCTACTAAATAATAGATTTTTCAGCCTCTGTAGCAGATAAAAATTAAATTCAAAAAGTATTTGAGAGCTTATAGCTGTTATATCTGAGCTCCCTCCGCTATAGTCGTCTTCTGGATGGATTCTGATGCATTTCATTGGCCAAGAGACAGAAAGTAGGTGGGAAAAACTACAAATACTACAAAACGATGTATCCGCTTTCATGGTAGAATAACGCAAGAGCGCCCCCGGTTTTAATGGTAGAAATACGGTGATGCTTTCCCGCCTTAAATGGGTTAATTAGCCATTCTCTAACTGTATGCTCTTATAAGTCCTTTACAAGAGTAAGTTTATGAAATTAAAGCACTTTTATATTAGATTGAGGTGAAGATGACTCACTTTACCCAACTGGTGCCCACAGGAACGACTGGCAGCTCAAGTACAGTGACAACAGATCAATTGCGATACACAAAAGTATATCAGTAGGAGTTAATGTAGGCCAGTTGTGCACAGACTTCCTGTGGGATTCCTCAGCAGGGATTGAGGAGCTATCTGCTGACCTCGCTAAGCTTCAGTTTACTGCTGTAAGTGAGCACAGCAGCATCCCATTGGCCTGCTGAACACTCAAATCTGCAGCATGAGCCATTGGTGAATATAATAAAGTAAATCCACATGGAAGACTCTGCCAACATGAGACTCTTATTGATGCCTTATTCTATTTATAGGAAGAGCTGGATTGTCGTCATTGACTTTAACTCATCAGAAAAGTGCTTGGAATAGTCTTCTTTTTCTTTGGCTCACAACAAGTGCTTTGCTTTTATTTTAACGCATATGTATCACGATATTTTACGTGGCAATATAATATCGATTCATGGCTGCCAAGTATTGATATTTAGTGTTCCATTAGTATTTTTGCCTTTTTTTTCCGGGGGCTGTAGCGGGCTCACTTTTAGTAAATATACTGGGGATACTGGTATCATATGAAATCAAAAGATCTAAGGAATCCATAGGCATCATGTGCATCAGGATATCGTGTGAAGTAACGCTGCAAATGTATTCATTCAAAAAATCCAGAGCAGTAAAGCTTGTTGTTTGTGAAAGTTTGATAAAATGCTGCAGTTGTTGTTGTTTTACATGTTTGATATCAGTTCAGTTCAGTTTCAGTCTGTGGGTTTGACTCTCATTGTGGAGAAATAAAAAGACTGAAGTGAGATGAATACACTGAGAATTTTCTCTTATTTGACAAAACAATTATTTATTGAATTTAATTTTGTTGACACAAAATGCAGTTAAACAGTTAAATTACATTATATTGTATCTCAATACCCATCATATCGCCAAATGCTTAAAATCGCAAAAATATCGTATTGTGACTCAAGTATCGGGATAAAATCGTATCGTGGGGCCTCTGGGGAGTCACACCTCTACTAGCTACTTATAATAATAATAATAATAATAATAATAATACATTTTATTTGGAGGCGCCTTTCTTGGCACTCAAGGACACCGTACAAAAAAGATAGAAAAGATTCAGCAATAAAATACAATAAAATACACAGAATTGATAACAATACAATACAAAAGATAGATTATAACTTAATTGCTGAAATAAAATCATGATAATTCTACTTGACCAGCTTTTACATAACATATATTAGTTTTTCATCAGCCAGCATTCTCCCCTGAAACCTATAAAGACAACAGTCTTCAATGGATGTTCAGTGTATCAGTCTGCCTTTTACTGACAGCTGAAAGACTTGTTGCAGCTAAAGCTAAAGCTTTCTAAAAACTGACAAAGCCATCCTCCCTATAATAAATGAGCATGCCACAGTCACATTGACCAACTATACCAGTATGAAGAACTGGTTTATGTTTGGATAGTCTCACATTGCCAGATCATTCTACTCCTAATGTTTGTGCTGTTCCAGTGCAGAATGTTGTTTTGGGTAGTTTGTCTTTAAAAAGCTACGTGCTGTTGAACACTTGCTGGTAGCTAATATTAAAGTTTTTGTGATGCTAAGCATTTGATTCCAAATCTGCTGAGGTATTTATCAAGTGTCAAGCCTTTTATTTACACTTTGGTTCTCACTGCTTTCTGACAAAATCACATTGATAACTGCTCATTATGACCTATAAGTAAAGCTGATAGGCTAGTTTAGACTTAGTAGGCTGTTTTATCGTCATTGTAAGGCTTGAAATAAGGTTTGCGGCTCCATTCCGACATTTTTTCCCTTTTTTCTGCCACTTGGAGCCCAGTGCTAATCTCACCAGTCCACATCTATTGAATCATGCTGCTGTTTGCTCACCCAGCCCTGAGAAATGACTCCACCTGTCTGTCAGTCAACCAGTAAACCTGTTCTCTAACCAGCTGCTGACTCACCTGGCTGGCTTTGTGTTTTCTGATAGCCCTGCTGGGCTATTTCCACATGTTGAATTACCTCTGATATGCAAGAAAGGGCTTCTGGTGTGATGAGGTGTTATTACCTTAAGTTGAAACGATGTGAAAGACCCCGCACTGTAATATATTGTGCTAATTATGAGTGATTGTATCCACTCCACCATATGAAGGCACAGCAGGTTTTGATTGTCGGCTGCATAGATGCTCCGTACAATAGGCGTCACCTTGTTACCACACCACTCTGAATAGGAAGTTGTGCGATGCTAGAATGGTCTGTTAATTGTATTGTGTTTCATATTTTTATTGATGTGTATACAAAAAAAAACAGAGGGACATACCTACATCAGGGTACATTGGTGTGGACATTAAACATGTTGTACACATCCTTAGATTTAAATTGTATGATTTTAAGAACAAACAACAGTCACACAAAACGAAACCAAATAGACTATACAATATTTAGATATTTAGACACAGTCTGTATAAAATGAATAAACTGACCTCATAAACATAACAGATAAAATACATAAATAATAATAAAAGAGAGAGGGGAAAGAGGAGGAAGTAAAAAAAAAAATAATAATATATATATATATATATATATATATATATATATAATAAAATAAATAAATAAATAAAAAGGGACAAAGAAAAGAAAAGAAAGGAGTGTATGGGGGGGTTACATCGTCACAAAAAAGTCCATAAACGGTTGCCATTTATCGTAGAATTTGCTCAAGCTTCCCCTTCTTGAATATCTAATTTTCTCTACTTTTAAAAAGGACATAGCCTCTTTAATCCATTGCGTGCTGGAAGGAGCTGTTGTGGATTTCCAGTTCTGTTAATTGTATTGTGACTAGTTTAGCTGATTGGAATAATGTAGCAAATGGAAGCTAAATTGCTTAATATTTCCTCTGTGATATCTTGGTAATAGGAGATTGTTTTGTAAACACGTCTGTTGACTGATGGAGGTGACATGATTGCTACACCTCTATATAGCTGCCCTTCTCCTGATCTTTCCATCCTTTCCTCCGTCTCTTATCATCATCATCATACAATGGTGCCTGCCTAGCAACGCCGCTGCCTGGCAATGGTAACCATTAGAAACCATGAAGAAGGAAGACCACGTCCCTCTATGTCACCTCCTTGAATGTCTTTCTGGCCATTTCATTAGCATCCTTCTCTTCTCTTCTCTTCTCTTCTCTTCTCTTCTCTTCTCTTCTCTTCTCCACCGCTTGTTGACACCATGCACTCTCTAACATCAAAATGATTTACCACTTGATATCCGTCAAGAAAAAAGCAAAATATCCTTCAAAAAGAAATTAAAGATATACTTTGTTAGGTGTTGGGCTTATTATATTTTTTTGGGGGGGGGTTTATTTAATTTTTTTGTTTATTTTGGTTGAAAGGACGCTACTCTTTATAGAAGCGATGTTTGCCTGGATTCATGATGTCCAGGATTACAATCAATGATACTGGTTTAAGCTGGATTGTTTTTTTTTTGTTTTTTTTGTATTTTATTTGTTTTCTGATCAAATGCATTTGACCAATTATTCCTAAACATTTAATCCAAATGGCTATAATTCAATGGTTTGATTCTACAAACTGTCTTTTAAATTTGTGCTGCATTTTGTAATTAACTTTTGTGCTGCACTTTTCTAATGTATTTTGGAATGTATTTTTACTGTTAAAGTTGTTGTAGGACTGTTGAGTATTACTTGTTGGAATGTTTTGACCCCAGGAACACTTTGACACGTTCTAAAAAACAAACTATTATAAAAACACGAGACAGTTTCGGTGCTTCCCTGAAACTGGCTAAAAGCATTTTATTTTCAGCGTACACATGATATTAGCAGAAGTGAAAAAGGCAATGTGGCACCAACAGTGTACAACAACAAATTAGGCTTTTAGAAATGTGATTATTTGAAATAGTGATAAAATATTATATTCTACATGCCCAATTTAAAAATAAACCATGTGCACTGACCAGATCCTGTAAAAACTGATGCTGACCCCTAATGTTAACTATAGCTTATTTGTTTGTTTGTTTACTGAGCTGACTGAAGCCAGGTTGGAGAAATGGTGTGTGAGCTCCTTGTTGGAGTTATTTAAACACGATGATGACTCCAGTGTTCCCATGTTTAACTTTAACACCTCTTACATCCGGAGACTGTTCATGCTTGTATTGTGTGACTCCATAATCACTGTTCCACACTAATAATCACTCTTTAATGTGCTATGTGTTTGTTTTCCAGGTGTGGGGAAGTCATGTCTATTACTACAGTTCACAGACAAGAGGTTTCAGCCAGTTCACGACCTCACTATCGGTAAGAACGCCTGTCCATCCCAGATGACACATTTTTATTTATTTATTTATTTTTTTAAACATTTGTTTATTGATTTTTCAGTGACATAACAAAATCAAGAGATGACATTACGAGAGTCAAAACAGTGTCAAGTGTAACAAGTAAAAAAAAATAATAATAAAAATAATAAATAAAATAAATTGAAACCAAATAAGGAATAACTTATAGTAAGAAGAAATTACCAAAATAAATAAATAAATAAATAATTAAATTTTAAAAAAATGGAAGCGAACAACAAATACACAGAACAAAACAAAAACACAAATAGGTCACCTACTGCTAAATAAAAGTCTAATAATATGTTCACTTAAGCAGAGATAAATAAAAAAATATTCCCAGCATGCTACAAAATCACACAAGAAAAATCAGGGTGGTTACTCAGGAATAGCCGTAAAAATCAATCCCTCAACATGTGCAAAAAATGGACCCCAAGTTTTATCAAACTTTGCAAGAGAACCATGATTGGAGCACCTAACCTTCTCCAATTTCACAAACTGAAGGATGTCCCTGATCCAAGAGGAGTGAGAAGGTGTTGCAGAAGACTTCCCAAATGACACATTTGATAAATGTTTTATTAATTGGAAATAAGAGTTGGGGCAGAGGACACCCGTACGTAATTGTTTTAGCCCTGTAGTTTATCTGGTTAAAGTCTTCCATGATGCTGACTTCTGTCCGTAGAATGAAACATCTCACTTGGTTCTCCAGCAGCCACAGTGACGGCTGTCTGCACTATTTTAGAAACTAAATCAATACCAATTGATTAACGCACTTTATAGTCTGCTCTTTCCATACATGTATTAAAGTCAACCATTGAGACATTTCAAAGTAAAGCAATCGCATCAGGAGGACCACGCCCGCTTATACATACTTAATTGGCGGGTGTGGCAGAAGCCCTACAAAAACAAAGGATGGGCTAATGTTATCATCTGACATCAGTTTTGCTGTATATAGCGTCAAAAAGATAAAAGATTATAGTAGATAAAATCCAATGATAGGTTTGAGGTGATATTGGACCTTTATTTTTGCATGTATAAAAGCTGTAAGTTAAACTCCAAACACAGCACTGGACTGACAACACCTGAAAATGTGACTTTTAGTCTTTTAGACTTCCAAGTGGATTCTGATAGGTTTTGTTTGTGGTGTGAGAGTAAAGCTGAGCCACCACAGGACTGTGTGTGAGTCCATATGTGATTTTAGCAAACATTCAGTTTCTCACCAGTTTCAGTGAGCTACAGCTTATATTTTCCTGATAGATCCCCCATCTCAAAAAAGTTGGGACATTGTCCATAATGTAAATAAAACAGAATGCCATGATTTTCTAATCCTTTGTGACATGTATACACTACCGGTCAAAAGTTTTAGAACACCCCAATTTTTCCAGTTTTTTATTGAAATTCAAGCAGTTCAAGTCAAATGAACAGCTTGAAAGGGTCCAAAGGTAAGTGGTGAACTGCCAGAGGTAAATAAAAAAAGGTAAGGTTAACCAAAACTGGAAAATAATGTACATTTCAGAATTATACAAGTAGGCCTTTTTCAGGGAACAAGAAATGGGTTAACAACTTAACTCTATGGAGTCTTGGGCTATTTTGTCCATTTTTGAATTCTTTTCATGTCTTTGTCAGTCATTTTGTGTCTTTTTTTGTCATTTTGTGTCTTTTTTTAGTCCTTTAGTCCAACATAAAATGTGATTTTGAATCATTTGATTTTTGATTTTGAATTTTGTTCTAAAACTTTTGACCGGTAGTGTATATATATATATATATATATATATATATATACACTAATGTCACAATTAGTTGTTTTTGACATGAGCTCCTGATAACACCTGAGAAAATGCATTAACTTAAAAGGTTCATCAATAATCAGCTGGCCATTTTTTATTGAGCCAGTATGTAATTGTACCTGATTGACGTTATTGTGTTTGTGTGTGTGTGTGTGTGTGTGTGTGTGTGTGTGTGTGTGTGTGTCCAGGTGTGGAGTTCGGCGCGAGGATGATCACTATAGATGGCAAACAGATCAAACTGCAGATCTGGGATACGGTAATAAATCATTTGTTTATTGTTTTAATGGAGGCTCTCCTCATTGTGAAAGCATATTCATCACTGAGATTCTGTAATAACACATTTCTTAAATAATTATTCATTTTGATGTGTGATTCTGATTCCAAAAACATTGTGACGTTGTCTAAAACTTCAATTAAACACAATGCAGTCATTTGCTGTTAACTGTACAAAGACTATATTTAATGTTTAAACTGATATGCTTTAGTTTCTTGTTGGGATACAAACCAAATTCTGAATTTGACTAATTTTCTGAGCGAATCTTGATATAAAAATTTGAGCTTGAAAATACTACAGTTGTCAATACATGCTCAGATAAACAAGGGATCTTGAAAACCAGAAAAAACTTAAATGTTTTTCAGCTGAAGAGAAAAATAAATGAATCATAAATTAAGTTATGTAGTAGCACTTATGTATTCTGTGCATTAAATCTTTTTGGTTTCTGTCTGTGACATGTTATGGGAAGGAAAATATTTTTCATACGTTGTAAAAAATTGGAGACTATCATTTGGCTTTGGTTTCCATTAGATGCAACCACTTTATAACCTATACATAAGGTGGGCAGCAAAATGTGCAACCCAAAATAAAGACGTTTTGTTGCATTAGTGATATTTACAATTTGTTTGTGCAGTCAGAACTGGACTCACTGCCTGCATGAACTTTGACTGACAATGACAAATTAAGTCATATGACTGTTGGACTAACACATCAATGCCATAAAAAAATGTCCTCAAATGATTAAGAGAAAAGAAAATATATCTAAGTGACACATCAAGTTCACTAGTTCAAGGTAGCACCCAATAAGGTATAAATGTCCTTTATTTAGAGATTATAAATCTCCTTTTCAAAGAGAGACCTGGCCAAGAAGGCAGCATAAAAAAGAGACAAGTTACAACATTAGACACAGTTATTTATCACAGACAATAAAAACAAATTCAGGCATCACAACAACACTCAGTGAGCATCAGTAGCCAAACTTATATGGAGCAATCACAGTGACCACGGGAAGCCATTTCTTTGTCCTTTAAAGCAGTAGTTCTCAACCTTTTTGAGTCGCGACCCCCAATTTAACATGCATGTTGTCCGCGACCCCCACTCACTGAACACAATCTCACACGCACAGTTCAGATCACCCAAAAAAGAAACAAAATGACCAAAAAAAATGAAACAAAATGACCAAAAAAGACACAAATTGACCACAAAATGATCAAAAAAGCTAGCCTGGGTATACCCAGACTGCCTTGCGCGCTCGAATTTGATTTCGAACCTCCAGACGGTCTGGAAACCAGGCAATTACCCTAGCCCTGTTTTAGGGATCCAATCACAGAGCGGGGAGGGACGGTGAGACGATGACGCGTACTACTCGGCACTTGGAAGCTTTCCGGATCCAACATGGCTGCTGCAGACGCGAAACTCTCTTTAGCTGTAGATGGTGTTTTAAATAGTTTAGAGCGAAAGTTGAAAGGCGAAAGGTCTCTCGACAGCTCCGCTGTCCCCCGGCTCGTAGCGAGATCACCGGTAGCGGGGCTATTAGCGCCGCACGGGCGGTTTCTGCGGCTCGTTGCGCCGAGCCGGTGAGACCGCCGGTCACCGCCGGTGATCTCGCTCCGAGCCGGGGGACAGCGGAGCCCCCAGAGACCCGCAGCAGCTTGTTTGTTGCCCATAAAATCAGTGGATGTGTGGCTGAATGACATGAGGGGGAATAAAGCGTGAAAATAAATAATCTTGCAGAAAGCGAGAACTGGAGAAGCAAAGCAGCAGCAACACTCTCTCACAGACACACACACAACAAACATCCATTTCTGTTGCTCTACTACGTCATCTGGTATAACTGATCTGATTGGCTAAGAGCTACCTACAGACGCTTTGATAGACATTCTAAGCGTCCAATAAACGGCTCTGGAGGATCGTAAACCACACCTCCTCTACGGAGAAATGCATTGAAGGTGTCCAGACCTAATCTCAAATGAGATTTGGTCTGGTGTTAGCCAGGCTACAAAAAAGCCACAAAATGACCAAAAGAGACACAAAATGACCAAAAGAGACACAAAATGACCAGAAAAGACACAAAATGACCAAAAAAGACACAAAATAACTAAAAAAAGACACAAAATTACCAAAAAAGGAAACAAAATAATCAAAAAAAGACACAAATTGACCACAAAATGATCAAAAAAGCCACAAAATGACCAAAAGAGACACAAAATGACCAGAAAAGACACAAAATGACCAAAAAAGACACAAAATGACTAAAAAATGATCAAAAAAGCCACAAAATGACCAAAAGAGACACAAAATGACCAGAAAAGACACAAAATGACCAAAAAAGACACAAAATGGCTAAAAAAAGACACAAAATTACCAAAAAAAGGAAACAAAATGATCCAAAAAAGACACAAATTGACCACAAAATGATCAAAAAAGACACAAAATGACCAAAAGAGACACAAAATGACTAAAAAAATGATCAAAAAAGCCACAAAATGACCAAAAGAGACACAAAATGACCAAAAAAGACACAAAATGGCTTAAAAAAAGACACAAAATTATCAAAAAAGGAAACAAATTGATCAAAAAAAGACACAAATTGACCACAAAATGATCAAAAATGACCAAAAGAAACACAAAATGACCAAAAGAGACACAAAATGACCAGAAAAGACACAAAATGACCAGAAAAGACACAAAATGGCTAAAAAAGGCACAAAATGACCAAAAAAAGGAAACAAAATGACCCCCGCTCACTGAACACAATCTCACACGCACAGTTCAGATCACCCAAAAAAGAAACAAAATGACCAAAAAAAGGAAACAAAATGATCAAAAAAGACACAAAATGACCTAAAGAGACACAAAATGACCAAAAAAGACACAAAATGACTAAAAAAAAGACACAAAATTACCAAAAAAGGAAACAAAATGACCAAAAAAGACACAAATTGACCACAAAATGATCAAAAAAGACACAAAATGACCAAAAGAGACACAAAATGACCAAAAAAGACACAAAATGACTAAAAAAATGATCAAAAAAGACACAAAATGACTAAAAAAGACACAAAATGGATAAAAAAAGACACAAAATTACCAAAAAAAGGAAACAAAATGATCAAAAAAAGACACAAATTGACCACAAAATGATCCAAAAAGCCACAAAATGACCAGAAAAGACACAAAATGACCAGAAAAGACACAAAATGACCAAAAAAGACACAAAATGACCAAAAAAGACACAAAATGACTAAAAGATTATCAAAAAAGACACAAAATGACCAAAAGAGACACAAAATGACCAGAAAAGACACAAAATGACCAAAAAAGACACAAAATGACTAAAAAAAGACACAAAATTACCAAAAAAAAGGAAACAAAATGACCAAAAAAGACACAAATTGACCACAAAATAATCAGTTTTCTGCTCATGCAGTTCAGCTGTTGACCAGCAGGTGGAGTCAGAGCTCCATGAGAGGAGAATCCCCTCAGCAGTGATGTCAGTCCTGCTTCTAAAACTCTGCAGGTTCTTCTCTATCCGACCAGCTAGTTAACTGTCCTCTATGGTGCTATAGTTCCTCATTAGATGGTCAGAAATGAAAACCAACAGCTCATTGATGCATGCTAGGCTTTTACAATACACCAACCCAACGGCTAGAGAAGGGATCATTGTGCAGGCTGAACATGCCATGTGAATAAATGTGTGTGCATGTATGTGTGTTTGGAGGCCAGATGGCAGACAGACACAGCGTTCCCTCTCTTTCACCCTTATTTATCATTTATTCACTAATGGCATTACTGACTGGTTGACCGCTCCCTGAATGGCATCTAACTGGCTGTTTGGTTCACTAACTGGCTGACTGACTGGTTAAACCCTGTGAGCAGGCATCTAGTCCTCTGACTCAGTGACCGACTGCTTCATTGACCAACTGACTGGTTCCTTTGGGTGACAAACTGACAGACTGGTCCTCTGACTTGCTTAATGATTCACTGACTGACTGTCTGGTTTTTCAGATGAGGTCAGAGCAGCGCAGGGCTGCAGCTGCTAGCATAGAGACGTGTTTTGTTTTCTCCTCTGGCCTGGATGGACGAAACACAGACAACATTGTTACTGTACATGGGACGGAGACAGGGGATGAATAGACGTGGCGGGGGGGAGGGAGGAGATGGTGAAAGGAGGGATGGAAAGAGGGGAGGCTCAGAGATTCATAGAGGAAGAATGGAAAAGATGAGTGATGCAAGGAGGAGACAGTGGAGGTGAGACAATGGGGGGTAATAAAGGAAGGTGACCTGCTGGGGTAAACACACATTTACAGTAGGGCTGCAACTAACGACTATTTTAATAGTCGACTAGTCACCGACTATTGAAACGATTAGTCGACTAATCGGATAATTATTAATTTTTTCTTAAATTTAGCATGAAGTTGCTTTAAATATGTGGCAAATGATAATAAACACAAGAAAGATGGGCACTTAAATGAAAAAAGCATCTTTTATTCAACAATTCAGTTGCTGATTCATACAAAAAATAAATAAACCTCTGTCCATTTTTTCAGGACAGGAAAATGTGTTTTATAAAACTGTATTTCTGCTCCATCAAGTGGGTGGAACTGGTTCTGGGTTCTGGATGTAGTCTGGGTTGAACTGGGCTCACCTGTTGGAACCTCATATCACAGACCAGCACCAGTACTGACCATAGACTGTATAAATATATATATATATATATATATATATATATATTTATATATATACTGACTCAGTGAGGAGCCTGTTGCTGCTGCACATCTGCTTCTTCTGCAGAAAGGCTCCATGCTGCTCTCTGCTTCAGACTGCATGCATTTAATCTAAAATACGTCCGTCAGACACGTTAAAGCTCTCTTTTAAAGCGAAAAAATGCGCTTATAAACGAAATGTATCGGCTGAATGTTACTTGAATCTTCCCGAGGCGAGTCAGACTCCGTTTGGTTCAACTGCCCGACGTGCTTTCTATTTAAATGCTCGTGCATCGCCGAGGTGCTGCCGTGATACTGCTTTGCAAACCTTGCAAGTCATTTTTTTATTGGCCGTATCCAGGCTAAAATGCTCCCAAACTTTCTAAGTTTTGGTACGTGTAGCTGTGTTGGACGCCGCCACTTCTGTGTACGTTACCGCTCGGCAGAGATTGGACAATGGAATTCATTGTCGACTATTTCTATTATCGATTTTTGTCAACAACGTCAACGAATCGTTGCAGCCCTAATTTACAGTAAATGCTACCGGTTTAATCCATATCACAACACAGCTGATGACACCTTCCATGTTGTTCCTAAATTAGAGGTGCACCGATCGATCGGCCGGCCGTTCAATCGCCACCGATTTCCTTAATTTTGCGGGATCAGCGATCGGCCGATTCTTTTTTACGTCAAACCGATCTTATCTAGTGAGCTTATCTACCTCCACAAAGGTCTATTTGCTATTTATTTTAACATTTGAATAGCCACAAAGCTGCTGCATTTGGGCATTTGTTCTTGTTGTACTAAACAAAACCAAAAACTCAGGACACTTTATTTATGGTTGCAGTTCTTTTGTTAGTTTGTCCTGTAAATTGTTGCTATTTATTTTAAGTTCAATATTTTATTAACTACCTCAGACATTGGGATTTCCTTTATTTGTTAAAGAAAAATACTTATGTGTTATTGTTTTTCAATAAAGTAAGATTCAAACATTGAAGGTGTACGCTGTGAGTTATAAAAAAATCGGTATCGGCCAAAATCGGAATCGGCAGGTCAGGCTTTTTAAAAATCTGTGATTTTATCCTAAATCCTAGATAATCCTAGATCCTAAATAGGAGAAAACTGTGAGGTTATACACACAAGCAGAGAGAAAGAAAGAGATTGTGACAGATAGATGGAGAAAGAAAGAGAGAACTCCATTGTATCCAGTTACAAGCTCGGCCCTGTCCTGTCCTCTTCCCAGAGGACTGAAAACCTGGAGCTGGACTCTGCTAGAAAATCAGGACTGGTACAAGACATTTATGGTGCCAGACCACATCAACAGGACTAGTGGATGAGCAGGACTGGTGAAAGGATGACCTGTAGTACTGAAAGAAGACCTGTTAAAGCCAGAGTTAGACTCCAGCGGGAGCAGGGCTGTTAGAAAACCACAGGATCAGCAGATGTCTGTGGTCATTTCAATTATTCAGATTTCAATTTCTGTTTATTAATATATGTATGTGTTTCTCTCCAGGCTGGTCAGGAGTCCTTCCGGTCCATTACCAGGTCTTACTACAGAGGAGCAGCAGGAGCTCTGCTAGTCTATGACATCACAAGGTATCCAAACCAATCAGACGGAGCCCTGAACCTTCTGTAGTCATGATGCGTTCAGGGACACACTGAAGTTTGACGTGAGAATGAGAAGCAATGATAAGATCTGTGTCCTGATGAGAGCATGAGTTAAAAAACTATCCCTATTTCAACACATTTCATAGATTAACATGATGTTTAGTAATTAATATAGAGCTCTACCAAAGAAAAATACAGGTGCATCTCAATACATTAGAATATGATGGAAAAGTGTTTAATGTCTCAGTGTAATGCACATTTGCAACATTTAAAATTCTTTATTGAGCATGATAGTGTTTTGAAAGTAGAAAAAAAGATTCAAAATCACATTTTATGTTGGACTAAAGGACTAAAAAAAGACACAAAATGACTTTCAAAGACATGAAAAGAATTAAAAAATGGACAAAATAGCCCAAGACTCCATAGAGTTAAGTTGTTAACCCATTTCTTGTTCCCTGAAAAAGGCCTACTTGTATAATTCTGAAATGTACATGATTTTCCAGTTTTGGTTCAGCTTACCTTTTTTTATTTACCTCTGGCAGTTCACCACTTACCTTTGGACCCTTTCAAGCTGTTCATTTGACTTGAACTGCTTGAATTTCAATAAAAAACTGGAAAAATTGGGCTGTTCTAAAACTTTTGACCGGTAGTGTATATAGACATACTTTTCAGAGTCCAACATTTCCATATTAAACATACTTTTTAAAAATTGGTCTTTTGTAACATTTACATTTTTTGAGACACTGAATTTTAGGTCTTCATTAAATGTAAGCGATAATCATTATAATTACAATAAATTAAATTAAATGAGACATGAAATGTTTCATTCTGTGTGTAATGGATCTATATAATGTGTTATTTCCACTTTTTGAATTGAATTACTGACGTAAATAAACTTTTCTATAATATTCTACATTATTGAGATGCACCTGTGTGCGTAACCGGAGGTCACAGGTGCAATTCCAAAAAATATGAACTAAATGCTGGAGCTGCTTTTAAGCAGATAAAATGTTTGCCATGACGTTAATTTGTGAAGCCAATATTTTTTTATTTTAATCCAATAAAAAAGTGGTATGATCACCATATTTCACAGGATAAGTGAAACGTGCTGATAGCACCAGACTGAAGTCGCCCTCGGGGCAATCTGAATTCAATCTGATTTTCAAAATGTCTCAAATGCGTCTTGGATGCATTTACAGTGAGCTGGTTTGAGATAAGACAGCTATCTGATCCGGCCAAGACACACAAAGTGATTAAGTGTAAATTGAGTATTAGCTGCCTTTCTTCTCCAAACCCCCAAGCAGCAGCTCAGTCTCTCCATCAATTCAACACTATTGTCTAGAAAGAGATATATTGACCACTACAGGGCCAGATTGACATGAAATTCATTATTGATTTTCATTGTCCCCAGAGGTTGTTTCTTAATGGTTGTCATGACCCATTGACCTTTTGTCCAGAACTACCATCAGGTCAGAGTCTCCCCTCCACCAGCTTCCTCTGTGTCAAAGGAAAATAGTCCAGAAGTCAATAGATTGTCTGTAGGTGCTCATGATCCCCAGAAGAAGATGCTTTCAGCTCTGATTTTGTAACTTGACTTGAAAGTTTTCCAGTTCTTTTTCATATTGTTTAATTTATGGTGGGGCACAGTGGTCCTTACGACTTTTAGGGTCCACTAGAGCAGCTATTGATAACAGCTAGATGATTTCTGGGGGTCGCCAAATCATTTTGGAAGTCAGCTCTGTCTTCTTTGGTCATTTAATGTCTTTTTTTGGTCATTTTGTGTCTTTTTTGGTCATTATGTATCTTTTTTTGTAGTCAATTTGTGTCTTTTTTTGGACATTTTGTTTCCTTTTTTTGGTAATTTTGTGTCTTTTTTGGTAATTCTGTGTCTTTTTTTTGGTCATTTTGTGTCTTTTTTAAATAATTTTGCGTCTTTTTAGTAATTTAGTGTCATTTTTTGGTAATTCTGTGTCTTTTTTGGTCAATATGTGTCTTTTTTTGATCATTTTGTGGTCAATTTGTGTCTTTTTTTTGATAATTTTGTTTCCTTTTTTTGGTCATTTTGTGTCTTTTTGGTCATTTTGTGTCTTTTGTTTCTTTTTTGGGCTTTTTTCTGTCTTTTTTGGTAATTCTGTGTCTTTTTTAAATAATTTTGCGTCTTTTTAATAATTTAGTGTCATTTTTTGGTAAGTCTGTGTCTTTTTTGGTCATTTTGTTTCTTTTTTAAGTATTTTAGTTTTTTTTCTATCATTTTGTGTCTTTTTTTGGTTGAGCGGGGGTCGCGGACAACATGCATGTTAAATTGGGGGTCGCGACTCAAAAGGGTTGAGAACTGCTGCTCTAGAGGAACTGTAGACCTTCAGCCTGGTTCCTGGAGACAGTAAACATGATCAAAAGGCCAAATATTTTTGTTCAGATCGACTTAAGAAGCACATTCAATTTAAAATAGTTGGTGACAGGGACATTATTCACCTTACAAGGGAAAGTAAAAATCGGTCACGCTTTATATTAAGGTCCTTGTAATAACCATTAATTAACAAGTAATAAGGCCCTTGTAAGTCCTTACAAGATGCTTATTAACATTATTGTGTGTTTATAAGCTTATATAAGTGTTAATAATGGCATTACAAACACCCATGACCCACCCGTTATGTCTTTGCCATGCCTTTATTAATCTTATTTTGTTTGCTTATTGATATTAAAATATACTTTATTGCTCATCTATTATAAGTTAACTATAAGTTAACTATGCTTTTTGCAACTACCGGATCTAATGCGAGAACAATGCCTTATTACTTGTTAATTAATGGTAATTAAGGACCTTATTATAAAGCATTACCCTAAAAATCTGATATCACTGAGTAGACTACAAAGCTCTTTTATGATAGAGGTAACGGGTGCTTTATCTCTGATGCTGTCTTTGTTTTTATCAGTGTGAAAGTAGATTTGTAACTAGATTCTGTGCTCGCTTTAACAGAAGGGACACCTTCAACCACTTGACGACCTGGTTAGAGGACGCTCGCCAACATTCCAACTCCAACATGGTCATCATGCTCATCGGCAACAAGAGGTGAGATCTCCTGCATTATTGGCTTTCTACAGGTCCGAACGTTACATTGTAGCTTGTGTTCAAAGTTAAATAAATCAGTTGAATCCACACGAGACACCTTGAAACAAACTTGAAACTCTCTTGAACATCTTGAAACTTTCTATCAAACCTACCAGACAAGCTCATAGATTATTAGTGTTTAAGGTAAATTTCTTGCAAACAGTTGACATAGAAATGTTAATGTTACACTGCACTATTTGCTTTCTACAGGTCCTAACGTTACATTGTAGCTTGTGTTCAAAGTTAAATAAATTCAGTTCAGTTCAGCTTTTATTTCGAACATGTGCGAGTAACACAACAAAGTAAACTCAAAAACAAATACATCCAATGAGAATAATCAAAACAAAAAACACAAAAAAATAGCAATAGTCAAAACAAAAGCTGTAATGTGAACGCAACATGTCCGAAAAAGAGTAGGATGAAGCATAATATGCTTATTTAAACCTTCTCCACTACTCAATTAACACTTTTTTCTTTTTTTCCCCCCTAAACATACAGTACAGGCCAAAAGTTTGGACACACCTTCTCATTCAATGCGTTTTTCTTTATTTTCATGACTATTTACATTGTAGATTCTCACTGAAGGCATCAAAACTATGAATGAACACATATGGAATTATGTACTTAACAAAAAAAGTGTGAAATAACTGAAAACATGTCTTGTATTTTAGATTCCTCAAAGTAACCACCCTTTGCTTACTAGAATATAAGACATGTTTTCATACTTTAAAAAATGTTTTTTATCTTTTTATCTTTTCCTGTTGTTCAGTGCTGTGTCATCATGAACAGAAGTTCACATGCAGGTTAAATTCAGAAGAGAAAGGTGTCCATTGATACACAGGATCACATTAATGTTGACTGGAGTTAGCTTCCTCCACAGATTAGACTCATATCACTGTTCCTGCTCCACACCTGCTCATAAGGGGAGCTAATGTTCTACGTTACCATCTCTTCTACTTTTAGCTGTCCACTGAAAACTGTTTTTTGTGCTTTTTAGTGACCTGGAGTCGAGGAGAGAGGTGAAGAAAGAGGAAGGTGAAGCATTTGCCAGAGAACACGGCCTCATATTCATGGAGACTTCAGCCAAGACTGCCTCAAACGTAGAGGAGGTAAAGAAACGCACAAATCATTTCATTTTAAATCTGACAAGTTGTTTAAGAATCACTACACTAATTGGCAGCTTACCAATAGTCTCTAACCTGTCTGGAATATATTCTACTGGTTTAATATAAATGCTAAGAGCCTTTCCCCCCACAAATAAATCTCCTCTTGTACCAAGGGCCCCATTAGAATTTCACACATTATCTGCTTTTTTACAGATATTATTGCTGCCCATTGTCATATTTAGCTAAAGTTAGTTTTCTATTTGTTTGGATCACTGAGGGCTAAATTTTCTGCGGTGATGTTTCATCATTAGCACATTGTTAAACAGCATCATAGTCTATAGCAGTAGTTCTCAACCTTTTTGAGTCGCAACCCCCAATTTAACACAGTGTTCAGATCATACAAACTCAGGGATTTGTCAGAAAAGACACAAAATGGCCCAAAAAAGGAAACAAAATGACCAAAAAATACACAAATTGACCACAAAGTGATAACAAAAAAACACAAAATGACCAAAAAATACACAGAATGACCAGAAAAGACACAAAATGATGAAAAAAAAGACACAAAATGACCAAAAAAGGAAACAAAATGACCAAAAATGCACAAATTTACCACAAAGTGATAACATTAAACACAAAATGACCAAAAAAGACACAAAATGACCAGAAAAGACACAAAATGACCAAAAAAACCCACAAAATGACCAGAAAAAAGACACAAAATTGACCAACAAAAGACACAAAACTACCAAAAAAGGAAACAAAATGACCACAAAAGACACAAAATGACCAAAAAAGACACAAAATGACCAGAAAAAGACACAAAATGACCAAAAAATACACAAATTGACCACAAAATGGTAACAAATCATCTCGCGACCCCAATTGGGGTCCCGACCCCAAGGTTGAGAATAGCTGGTCAATAGGGTAAGATCCATACATTAGCTTATAGTATGTATGTAGCTTATATGTATGTGTTAAAGATCACATTTATTAACCCTTTTAATGACTGATTTTGATTAGATTATACATCAGTATACGTGGGTATCATTGTAGTTGTCGTATGCCTTTTTGGAAATTAATAGTTTAACTACTGGAAAACAAAATTTCCAGACCAATACAACAAAGAACAACAAAATGTAACTTTAAGATAAGTTGTGTATGTTTTACACACACCAATAACAAGCGAGAGAAATGTTTAAATGTTGAACCACACACACGGTGTGTAAAATGAAAATAAAAACTGAATCCATCCATTCCAGAATGCATTAATTTGCATATAACAAACATTTCCCAGGTTGAGAATTTCATATCTTTGTCTTTAAACTGTATTTAATTCAATGTAGGTCACAAAGGATTTGCAAACCATTGCATTCTATGGTGTTTTTCACAGCGTCCCAAACTGGTTTGATAAGCATCTCACTTCAGTCCTTATCACTCTAATGTGCTCTGCTGTGGTAATACTTAGTCAGGCATTAACTGGCCATTGTGTCTATTAAAGGTCAGGCCTATTACTCCTCAGTGGGCTGCATGGTTTTTCTGTTGCAGTGGATCTGAAAGGCCAAGTTCAGTGATTAGTCTTGACTGTATACTTTTTGTCATAACCTCAAACCACTATGTGCCCAGTTCACACTTCACGCATAATAACAGCGATGGCGGACAACATGGTCTCTCTAAACCAGTAGTTCTCAACCTTTTTGAGTCGCGACCCCCATTTTAACATGCATGTTGTCTATGACCCCCGCTCACTGAACACAATCTCACACGCACAGTTCAGATCACCCAAAAAAGACACAAAATGACCAAAAAAAGGAAACAAAATGAACAAAAAAAAGACACAAAATGAACAAAAAAGACACAAATTGACTACAAAATGATCATAAAAGACACAAAATGACAAAAAAAGACACAAAATGACCAGAAAAGACACAAAATGACCAAAAAAGACACAAAATTACCCAAAAAAGAAACAAAATTACAAAAAACACACAAAATCACTAAAAAAAAGACACAAAATGACCAAAAAAGGCACAAAATGACCACAAAATGGTCAAAAAAGACACAAAATGACCAAAAAAAGACACAAATTGACCACAAAATGATTGAAAAAAGACACAAAATGGTCAAAAAAGACACAAAATGACCAAAAAAGACACAAATTGACCACAAAATGATAAAAAAAAAGACACAAAATGACCACAAAATGATCGAAAAAAGACACAAAATGACCAAATAACACACAAAATGACAAAATACAAAATACAATAAAATACACAGAATTAATAACAATACAATACAAAAGATAGATTGGACAGGGTAATTGTGATCAGAGGGAATAAGCAGTTTTAAACAGATATATTTAAGATATATTTTTTATTATATCTATATATCGCCCAGCCCTATGACCTTGTATGTATGAAGTCCAAACTCTCCCTCTGAATGGGCTTCCACACTCCACTTAACCTCACAAGGACATTTACCTGTAACCCCCCTGGGTCACCTAACCTCTCCAGCTTCACAGCAGCATCATGAAGCATCATGAAGCATCATGAAGCATCACAGTGAGCTCACAGCTCCGCCCCTCGCTGAGCCACACCCCTGGTGGTGTTGTTGTGTGTAATGAATGCATGGTGTTGTCCTCGGGGACCCCTTTCTCACTTATCCAATCACATAAATAATCCCATCCTACACCGCACAGCATGCCAGCCAGGGGCACTGCACAGTGTGTGTGTGTGTGTGCGCGAGTGTGTGTGTGTGTGTGTGTGTGTGTGTGTTTGTTTGCATTGATTTTTTTTTTTTTTCTAGCCTCACTTGCCTGGCCTATATCATGCAAACACACACACCCTCAGCACTGTTGAGTAGAGCTCTCTTTGGGGTTAAGATGACGGGGGAGGGGTGTGTGTGTGTGTGTGTGTGTGTGTGTGTGTGTGTGTGTGTGTGTGTGTGTGTGTGTGTGTGCGTGGTATGATTAATTTGTCTCATTAGTGTCCTCTGAATCCTCCTGATACCGCTCCTCTCCTCCCTTCCCTTCATCTCTCCTCGCTCCATCCCTCCTTATCCCTCGACGTCCATCATTTGCTCTTTACCTCCCTCCCCTCCTCCTCCACCCCCCCCCACCTCCTCTACTCTCCATCCATTTCCTCCTCCTCCCCCCTCCTCCAACATGTCTTCCTCCCCTTTCTCCTCCATGTCCTCCTGCCCTCTTCCATTCATTTCTTCCTCCCTCAGCCCTTCCTCCCCTCCTCCTCTTCTCCATCATCTCTTCCTATCTCCAGCAGTATATCAACCAGTTATAGTTCATACATATTCATAACCTCCACCCCGCCTCCCCTCAGCGACATCCAGCAGCCAATCAGAGCGCAGGGTTTGTCGTCAGGGTCTGTGGGTGGACACCGGGCTGATGGGATGCTCCTTAGAGAGAGATCCTGTAAGCAGCTTCTCATCTTCCCATCCTCTATTATTTCCTTACATCCTCCCTTCCTTGAGACCTTTTACTTAGCCTCATTTCTGTTTATCGCTGTTTGTTTCTGCTTTTCAATTCTTCATGCTAATTTCCTCTCCTCTTTCTTTTTTCTCCCGTCCTCCTTTCATGTTCCTCCCTTGAGATAACAATCACACATTATAAACTTAATATTTATTTTAAAAAATCAGTAAAAAAAAGAAGTGTATAGAGCAGAGATGCTGTGTTGGAGGAAGGAAAGGACTGGAGTGAAGAGGACAGAGTGCACCAGAGAGCACCCTTGGGCTCCTCGGTCTATTTTCAGACGAGGTGTCAGATAGAAGTTCAGGACATATTTTAGGTTCTTTAATGACTCTGATAAAGAAACACTCCTCTTCTTCTTGGCCTGACTAAATTTTGTGTGGAAGCAGTTGATGGGGATGTTTCATTGTTTCTCTGAAGATGAATTTTGAGTCGCGACCCCCAATTTAACATCCGCAACCCCCACTCACTGAACAGAATCTCACACGCACAATTCAGATCACCAAAAAAGACACAAAATGACCAAAAAAAGGAAACAAAATGACCAAAAAAGACACAAATTGACCACAAAATGATCAAAAAAGACACAAAATGACCAAAAGACACAACATGACCAAAAAAGACACAAAATTACCCAAAAAAAGACACAAAATGATAAAAAAAAGACACAAAATGATAAAAAAAAGACACAAAATGACCAATAAAAGAAACAAAATTACCAAAAAAGTCACAAATTGACCACAAAATGATTAAAAAAAAGACACAAAATGACCAAAAAAAGGAAACAAAATGACCAAAAAAGAGACAAATTGACCACAAAATGATCAAAAAAGACACAAAATGACCAAAAAAAGTAAACAAAATGACCAAAAAAGACACAAATTGACCACAAAATGATCAGAAAAGACACAAGATGACCAAAAAAGACACAAAATTACCCAAAAAAGAAACAATATTACAAAAAAAGAAACAAAATTACCAAAAGAGTCACAAATTGACCACAAAATGATCAAAAAAGACACAAAATGACCAAAAAAGACACAAAATGACCAGAAAAGACACAAAATGACCACAAAAAAAAGACATTAAGTGACTAAAAAGACAAAAACACATTAACACATGAACAAAATTTAGTGTGGAAGCAGTTGATGGGGATGTTTCATTGTTTCTCTGAAGATGTGTGTGTGTGTGTGTGTGTGTGTGTGTGTGTGTGTGTGTGTGTGTGTGTGTGTGTGTCTCTATGTCAGATAACAACAAGTTTATCCTGGTTGCTCTCCAGTTTAGACCCTTGAGACAGAAACACTAAGAGACTGTCCCTTGAGACAGATGCATCGACATCACAGTCGTAGTAGCTCAGGGAGCTTACTCCACTTTATTCTCACATCTTTGATCCTCTCAGTGCTGTCAGGAAGGTGTGTGTGTGTTGTGTGTGGAAAGAAAACAGAGATTGTGTGTGTGTGTTTTGCTCAGATCTTATTCTTGTAGCAGCTGTTGACACGAAGAAGCAAATCTGCTCTAAAGAGTTTCTGCATCTTCTAACAAGGTCTTCTTCAGAAAGCTTTGAAAGGCCCTTAGATGGTGTTCAGAGAGGAATTTTACTTCTTAAAATAGTCTACGTCGTAATCCCTTTTAAGTCCAAACAAAACTGCATTTTTAGAGCATCTGCCTTCTGGATGTTTCCTGTTGAAACTGAATACTGGGACAAAATAAACCAATCACTGAAAGAGAGAACAGTTGTTTTTATTTGATCAGCAGGAGAGGAAAGAGACTGAGAAACTTATACCCACAGCAGCTACACAGCACGTTTCAGGCTTGTCAACAATGAAAAAATAGCAAATATTGTGCATTTAATCCAAAAACATTGCAAAATCCCCAATAATAATATGACTATCTGCCTCAGAAACACAGTATTTCTTTCCCAGAGTGAGATTGTTTTGTTGTGGTTTGAGACAGATGTTTTAATGGTCATCTGCTTTAAACCGCTGTCTTTGGCTGGTTGTTGCACAGGTTGCTAGATTCAGTTGGTGAGAACAGGTTTTGGGTTTTGGGATTGTGTTTTATCTGCCAAATCAACTCTCTGGGACAACACGACTCTGGATTCAGTCACTGCACCAGGCTGGGATCTGCCAAGAAATGGTTCCACCATATTAACTCCCACTTAAAATGCAATTTATTTGTTTTAACTTTTCTGTAAAGACACAGTTATAAACTTTTTAAAAGAAGTGGATGTCGCCACTATTGCCCCCTTTTTTCGACCAAGGCAGTTCCAGAGCTGGTACAGAACCGGTGCCTAATCTTGAACCTTGCTTTTTGACAGCCAAAAAAATGACTCTCGTCTAGGAAAACTGGCTCAAAGGGGCAATAAGAAACGTTTATAAGAATGTAGCAGAACAAATGTGTTGTACAAGTCGTGTTAGGATGCTAATGTAGGGAGACGTATACTCTCTTCAGTTCTTAGATGAAAAACGGACACTGCTTTATCATCTATTGTACCCTAAATGGGACCATACTTTTAATTTAAGATTAAAATCCTGCTGTATTAACCCATTGAGGCCTGAAAAACCACTGGGCGATTTTAAAATAAGCCTCTTATTTTCTGGAAATTCTGGAAAAATTCTGGGGAAAAAAGTGTCAACTCTTCTACTAAATAATAGATTTTTCAGCCTCTGTAGCAGATAGAAATGAAATTCAAAAAAGTATTTGAGAGCTTATACAAATACTACAAAACGACGTATCCGCTTTCCAGGCTTCAATGGGTTAAAGATGACTGTACTGTAGTACAAAGTACTGTACTTGAGTGCAAATTTGAGGTACTACTTAGTTACTTTTCAGGTTGAGATTTAACATAAAAAGCATGAAAATTTAAAAGTAATTAGACTTTTACCAAATTTGACCAAATAACAGTATGTTAAGTAGTTCAAATTAGTCCTATCTTTGCAAAATTACACACTCCTTGCATAAATGCATCAATACAAATAATCTGATAATATATTTAGAATATATAAAACAATCTGAGTGGGGCCATTTTGCATAACAAGTACTTTTACTTTTGATACTTTAAGTCCATTTTGATGCTGATACCTAAGTTTTAAATGCAGTACTTTTACTTGTAGTGGAGTAATTTCACAGTGTGGTATTAGTACTTTTACTTCAGTAATGGATCTGAATACTTCTTCCACCACTGCTAGAAATTAGCAAGACTTTTTTTTAAAAATTTTTTAGACTTTTTTGTGGCCCTGTTGGCCATGAGAGAGAATGCAGGTTGGCTTCACTTTCCAGGCCTGGAGGCTGGTTTTACTGGTTTTACTTGGATACAAAATGTTAAATTGTGATCTTTTTGATTTTTAGACAGGGCCAAGCTAACTACATTGTGTCTCTAGCTTTATACAAAACACACAGACATGAGATTCATACTCCTCTTCTCATTCCACTCTTCGAGAGATTAAAAGCTTACTGTGATAGATTACAATTTCTAGCAAAGAAACACGATGAGAATCAACGTTTGGCGGAAATATTTGCCACTTTAATCCTTCGTTGTGTTGTTCTTCTTCAAAACTTGCATTGAATCTGCTCATACAAATATGAATTAAATCTTCCTCTCCCCACTCTCTCTGTCTCCTCTCACTTCCTGTCTCTATATCAGGCTTTCATCAACACAGCCAAGGAGATCTATGAGAAGATCCAGGAGGGAGTGTTTGATATCAACAATGAGGTGAGACACACTTCACTCTTTTACCCTCCTCCTACTCAAACCTCTCCATTCTTGTTTTCTTTTTAAAGGCTCTCTTTTCTTCTCTACCAGTCTTTGTTCTCCTCCTCTCCTCCTCCTCCTCTCTCTCTCTCTCTCTCTCTCACTCTCTCTCTCTCTTTAGTGTAGTTTTCCAGCAGTGTGTGTGGTTTGCCACGCTCCCTGTCTCCTCAAAAAGAGGAGAAAAAAACCCTCTTCTCTGCTTCCTTTGACTCCAGCCAAGCAAAACTCTCCTCGTTCCTCCCCTGCTCTATTTTCCACTTGCTCCTTCTCTCTCTCTCTCTCTCTCTCTCTCTCTCTTTTTCTCTCTCTCTCTCGGCATTGTGCCAGCTCATAAATTCCTCACATCCCACAAGGTCTCAGTCATTCGGCAAGAAAACAAACACTCAGCCAGCCAGCCAGCCAGTCTGTAAGCTTCCTATGCAGCCAGTCAGTAAGTTATCCAGTCAACCAGATGGTTATCTTCTCAGTGGATAAGTTATCCAGGCAGGAAAGTCAAGACACCAAGCCTGTCCGCAAGTGTGCACTCGTCAGCAAGTGTTAGTCATACAGTACTGCTTACGTATGTACGTTTTATGTACAGAAACATTTTCCATTATCAGGAAACTAAACAAGCACTCATTCTCTTTGTGGGATTATAGTGACACTCATTTTTGTTAATATAATTGAGAATAAAAGCCACACAAAAAAGTAATCTCAAATGTGAGATTTATAATATGCAGACATATTTGTGTAATCATCAGAAATGTTATTGAGTAGGATAAACCCCTTGAGAGGAATCCTCTGGTTTTCGAGGAGGTCCTAAAGTACATTACTAAACAAAACACAATTTACAGACATACAACAACAAAGACAACAGGCATCAACACAAACATAACAAACAAAAAATGAACACAAGAATAATCACAACCTCTCAATGGCCACAAGTTGGCCATAACATTAGCCTAGTAAAACTGAAAGAAGTAACATAATATTATTGTAAATTGAAATTGCATTTTTAAAAATAAAAAAAATATGACATAATATTATCTGAAACATGTGCAGTTTAACTAATCATGTAAACGATTGGATTTTCACTTTTTTTATAATATGTCCTGTTGTTTACAGTTCCCTCTGCTTCTTCACCAGTGCAGCACAGCTACGATAACTTGTTGAATAACAATTCACAGCATTGAATTTGATTAATTTATTGTTTATCATCGCATAAATGAGGAGAGAATGAGTCAGCTGATGCACCCCCCCAATCACTCCACCTCAGACAGCATCAGTTTGCAGCTGTTGTAATTTAACTTCAACCAGTGCAAACTAAGATAGAGCGAGATCTGCAGAACAACCATTTAACCATTTACCCATGTCTCTGTGAACATACACTACTGGTCAAAAGTTTTAGAACACACCAACTTTTCCAGAATTTTATTGAAAATGATGCAGTTTAATGTCTCAGTGTACTCTGAAATTAATGCACATTTGCAACATTTAAAATTCTTTATTGAGCATGATAGTGTTTTGAAAGTAAAAAAAAGATTCAAAATCACATTTTATGTTGGACAAAAGGACTAAAAAAAGGCACAAAATGACCAAAAAAAGACACAAAATGACTTAATAAAGACACAAAATGACACAAAATGACTTACAAAGACATGAAAAGAATTCAAAAATGGACAAAATAGCCCAAGACTCCATAGAGTTAAGTTGTTAACCCATTTCTTGTTCCCTGAAAAAGGCCTACTTGTATAATTCTGAAATGTACATTATTTTCCAGTTTTGGTTCAGCTTACCTTTTTTTATTTACCTCTGGCAGTTCACCACTTACCTTTTGACCCTTTCAAGCTGTTCATTTGACTTGAACTGCTTGAATTTCAATAAAAAACTGGAAAAATTGGGGTGTTCTAAAACTTTTGACCGGTAGTGTATAAACTCTCCTTCTGTATTTACTTCAGTCAAAGGCTAAATGGCAGCAGGAGCGTGCATTTCCTGTTTTGGTGAAGACAAATTTCTCTGTTCTTGATCATCTAGACAGAACTTTGTTCTTGTGTGGTGTCCAAGAACTATTGTTTGACTGGTCAGAAATGATAATTTGAATGAGATGTGTGCTGCAGTGATAACTTCTGCTGTAGAGTTTCTGGTGAAGTATGAAATGTCCTGACCAAAAATAACTTTTTTCTGGCACCTCGAGAACAAGAACAAATGTCTCTGTTCTTGTGGAGTCTGTAAAGGGCTTTAGGGGTCAAACTTTGATTGTGTAGGTGTTCAATAATAATAATGTTGATGCACTGTAATTCAATCACTTCTGTCACTTTTATTGAATGAAAGGACAGTCCTAGCCTGATATTCAACCCAATTTGCCATTTTCTTGCACTTTATTGGTTCAGCCTGACCTTGTGTTGATGTTGGCTTGTTTCTTTTGTGTTATTTTATTATTTGTCCTGACTGATCAGTAGAAGTGCTGCTTAGCTTGCAAACATCTTACTGAGTCAGTACAGAAGCAGTAGCTGTTGCTAAGAGCAGTAAATGTAATGTTATTATACTGTGATCAAGGAAAAAACATCAATGTGAGAGATGTGGTTGTACAATAATGCACAGCTGCATTGATCTCATCCACACTTTTCATCCACATTTTTCATAAATGTAGCTTAATCCTGATTAAAAAAACTCTTGTTCCTCCAACTGGAGGAATCAATGAGGTCAATGAGCACCTACTTAGATCACTGAACAGATCTGAAATGAGGCCAGTGATTCAGAAGTCCGGAACCGGGCAAGAAGACTAACGTGACCTTAGTGTGGACGGACTTTAAGTTTCCTATCCTGATCTGGAGAAAACTTGAAACCATGTTGTAAACCGTGACGTAGATCAGCTATTCTCAACCTTGGGGTCGGGACCCCAATTGGGGTCGCGAGATGATTTCTGGGGGTCGCCAAATCATTTTGGAATTCAGCTCTGTCTCCACTGTGTTAAAGTGTTCATGTGTTAATGTGTTTTAGTCTTTTTAGTCACTTAATGTCTTTTTTTGGGGGTCATTTTGTGGGTTTTTTTTGTCATTTTGTGTCTTTTTTGGTCATTTTGTGTCTTTTTTTTTTATCATTTTCTGGTCAATTTGTGTCTTTTTTGGTAATGTTGTGTCCTTTTTTTAGTCATTTTGTGTCTTTTTTTGTGATTTTTTTTTTTCTTTTTTGGGTCATTTTGTGGCTTTGTTTGGTCATTTTGTGTCTTTTTTGGTCATTTTGTGTCTTTTTTTAAATCATTTTCTGGTCAATTTGTGTCTTTTTTGGTAATTTTGTTTACTTTTTTGGTAATTTTGTGTCCTTTTTTTAGTCATTTTGTGTCTTTTTTGTGATTTTTTTTCTTCTTTGGGTCATTTTGTGGCTTTTTTTGGTCATTTTGTGTATTTTCTGGTCATTTTGTGTCTTTTGGTCATTTTGTGGTCATTTGGACTCTTTTTCTGGTCATTTTCTTTCCTTTTTGTGGTCATTTTCTTTCTTTTTCAGGTGATCTGAACTGTGCGTGTGAGATTCTGTTCAGTGAGACAACATGCATGTTAAATTGGGGGTCGCGACTCAAAAAGCTTGAGAACTCCTGACGTAGATAACGTCCTCGTGCCGCCTGTACACACAACTACATGTGCCAACAAACGTGTGTGAACAGGCCTGTGAATGCAGCCAGCTATTGTAGTATTAAACAGAACGGTGTGGGAGAATGTCTGGCCCTCTTGCCAGCCAGCCAGCAAGTGGAAATGTAAGTCAGATAGCACTGGAGCCAGCCAGCCAGCCAGCCAGCCAGCCAGCCAGCCAGCCAGCCAGTGTTTTTGTTATTAGTAACAGTAAGACGGAGTGAAGGCAGGCCGGCCAGCCAAACCACATCAGCTGACTGGCTGAGAGAGAGAGAGAGGGAAGCCCCACCAGAAATGTTGGCAGCCACTATGAGAAAACACTCACACACACTTACTCACACACACACATGGCCTTAGCTCAATAAATGTGATTTAAAGGCATACAGTGTTTCCCAGAGGCACTACTGCTACTGAGTGTAGGAGGGGGAGTTACACTGAGAGGGAGAGAGATAAATATATACAGAGAGAGAGAGAGAGAGAGAGAGCGAGAGAGGGCGAGAGAGGCTGAGAGCCACAAAGAGAGACGATGAAACACAGAGAGGGAAAGTGAGCGAGAAAGAGAGAGAGCTCCTGTTGAAGGGATAAGAAGATAAAAGAGCTGTGTCTCTCTACCACCCACCTGCCTCTCTCTCTCTCTCTCTCTCTCTCTCTCTCTCTCTTCTTTTAGAAGTGCCTTTCTTTTTTCTCCTGGTGTCCTTGAGTGCTGCCGGTGATTCCCTTGCCTTTGTGCAGCGCAGCAGCACCTGTTGCCTCCTCTGTGATGTGATCTAATAGGAGCTGCTGCAGGCGCTGTGCAGTGTTAATCTCACCATGAAAAGCAATGACGCACTCACTCTGCACTGTTTATTTAGTGAGAGATTATAAGAACTTTTTGCAGCTTTCTTGTCATGAGTTTGAGGCAGATTTTGTGGTCGTATTTACCTGTTAAATGCATTCTTTTCATATATATTGTATACTAGAGGTGTGAATCAGTGTATCGGCCCCACGTTACGATATTATCCTGATTGTTAGTGTGGCTCCGTCTAGTTTTACTTAAAACGCACACTTTTTTATTTTAATTATGGAGCGTGAGGATGTAGTTGACGCGTGTCTTAAACCGAAAAAATCCCACAGTTTCTTTCTTAGATTAGATTAGATAAAACTTTATTGATCCCTTGGGATAGCTCCCTCAGGGAAATTGAGTTTCCAGCAGCAAACAGGTTAAAAAGCACACATAAGAGAAAAAAAGAACAATTTATATACAATAAATAAATAAATATGATAGGAGATGGTTTTTAAATAGTCCTTATGTATGTCTTACTGTATTTGTTATTGTTATTGTTTCGTTTGAGCATTACAAACAATAAACTGCAGCAATCCAAAATAATAATAATTATGAGCACGTTGAAAAACTAGTGTGCTCTCCTCGTCTCCATAATCCTAATTAAAACAAAGTAAGCAATTATGACGTTACACACATCTCAGCCAATAAGAAGAGTGCAATTCCTACCAACCAATAGGCATTCCTACAACCTCAATAAAGAACTATGAACTTATGAAATACAAATCTGAATTATTTATCAGCTTCTCCACAATGTACAAAATGGCTCTAACACTGATACTTGAGTCATGATATGATATTATTGCAATTTTAAGAATTTTTTGTCATGTTCTTCCATGTTCTGAATTGGTAGGCAACCATGTGTGTAAAGAGGAGACTTGTGAGAACCCATAGAGCCTATTTTTTTATTGAGATGGCATGACATCAGAGGTCACATGACCACTTTAAAAAATCACAATGAAACGTCAAAAAATTGCCTAAATTTGCAGCGTTATTTCAACATTTTCCCAACACGATATCCTCTATGGCCTCGGGGGGAAAAAAACAAAAACTGTGAAAATCGGAGCCCTAAATATCAATACTTGGCGGCCATGAATCAATATAATATTCCCTGTCAAAATATTGCAATACCATGCTTTAACCCATTGAAGTCTGGAAAGCGGATATGTCGTTTTGTAGTATTTGTATAAGCTCAAATACTTTTTGAATTTCATTTCTATCTGCTACAGAGGCTGAAAAATCTATTATTTAGGAGAAGCGTTGACACTTCTGTTGAATTTCCAGAAAAACTTCAGGTTTTAGGGGCTGATTTTAAAATCGCCCAGAGGTTTTACAGTCGTTTTAGGCCTCAATGGGTTAATATTTACCCTTTCACCTCAAACTTTCCATCAAAATGCAGCCCACACAGCAGACTAAACATGACTAACTCATTTTAAGAGCCGAGACCAGAACCCCAGGACTCGTATGTTTGAATAAGGACCCGTCTTAGTAGGATACCGCCATTGTGGACTTCATCCTCCTTGTGTGGCCTGGTGGTGAATGTTTGAAGCCCGCTAACTACTATTGGCAGTGCAAGCTAATACAATGGGAATTTAATAGACCACTCTGACATTGAGTTTTTATTTGGCTCAGCAGCCACTCTTCAGTGCAACATAATGAGGCTGAGAGAGCCCATGAATGTAGCGAATGCACCTCTACGCCAGAGACTTTTGCCATTACTGTTTTTCTGCAGTGTTCACACTTCACCTCATCTGTTTTTTGGCTCACCTCTTTTGTCAAATTCTAAATGTTGGCCCAGTTTGAGACAAACTCTACGTCGTCTCTAATCACTCACAAAAACGTGAATTTCCTCGTAAACAAACCAACGTGTACCATTGCACAGAACTGAATCTGGCTTTCCTTTCCTTGCTTACGTTGGCAGTCTCGGCTCAGCAGTAAAGGGAAACTTTACAGATGTTCAACTGGCTTGATGTCATTGCAGTACGAGCTCAATAAAACTATGAGCTCTGGCAACATCTGCATAAACTACCATCACTGCAATGACACAGGCAGCTGGAAATTAACCCATTGACGCCTAAAACGCCTGTAAAACCTCTGGGCGATTTTACAATCAGCCCCTAAAACCTGAAGTTTCTCTGGAAATTCAACAGAAGTGTCAACTCTTCTACTAAATAATAGATTTTTCAGCCTCTGTAGCAGATAGAAATGAAATTCAAAAAGTATTTGAGAGCTTATACAAATACTACAAAACGACGTATCCAATGGGTTAATCAAAGTTTACTGCACAGCTTGTTGAACAATTGTTTTTCCATTTGTCTGTTTATAAAACAAACATAATATTCATACTGCTTATTCCCAATGCATTGGGTACAGGTTTCCTGATGTAGGCCACTTTCAAATTTGCCAGAACGTGTCAAGAATGTAACATATGCCGGTTCGGCCGGTTTAAGCTTGTAAAAACAGAGCAGGAAAAACCGAAAATTGATCCAACATTAGTCAACAGTGCAACTTTGAATGTCTAGGTCTATAAATCTGTTAATGTGGCTCTGACTTTCTGAACCAAACAAGAGTTTTAGATTTGTTCTTTTACTGGTAGAATCTGTTTTGAACAACATGGTCTCACAGGAATCCGTAAAACTGACACGGATTTTGCTACAATGCAAGTTAATGATTTTTCTGGCGAGATCTTCACCACAAAGTGATTATGTACATTCACTGAGTGAATAGTTAGAAAATAAAACATATATTTCTCGCTAGAAATGTGATCAAAATCCGTTTTTATGCAGAAACTAAGTCAAAATATTAATTTTTTCACTAAAATGAGAGAACTGTCCGCCATGTTTTTTGTTCTGACCGCTGGGACCTTGAAAGTCACGTGACTTGGAACAAACCAATAGGAAAACTTATCAACTGTCTTTAACTTGCATTGTAGCGAAATCCGTGTCAATTTCACGGAAATTTGAGTGATTCCGTGGCTATTCCACGGATTTCTGTGAGACCAGGTTGGTTTTGAAGCTTAGAACTTCATTTTAGAGTTTTAGTTGTTCCTAACCTGATTTCCATCTTTTTTTTTCTTTTTTCTGTTTGTCTCCACAGGCTAATGGTATTAAGATTGGACCCCAGCATCCTACCACAACCACACTGACTGGTAGCCAGGGAGGCCAACAGGCTGGAGGAGGCTGCTGCTGAAGGCCCAAACACACCTCCTCCTCCTCCTCCTCCTCCTCCCCCTTCCTCCTCCTCCTCCTCCTCCTCCTCCTCCCCCTTCCTCCTCCTCCTCCTCCTCCCCTCCGCCCCTCCCTTGCGTTTCTACAGAACTGTCTAGGCTCACTAACAGTTTGTTAACCTCTCTCTCTCTCTGTCTACCGCTCCATTCTCTCATCCATCCATCCCTCCTTCTTTTTTCAGCCATTCTGTCTTTCCAAAGTCCCTTGACCATATACCCAAAAAGGTCCAGGGACTATGGGGTGTCCCCATAAATCAACCTGACTTCCTACAGTCTTACAAGGACAGAGTTGGCTTCAACCTGCAGGTTTAGCCACCAAATTCTGACATTTTGCAGTTGTTTTTTTTGGATTTTTATCATTATGTTTCCAACCGAAAACATGCTGAAATGAGAAGTTAAATAAATTTACACGCTCCGCTTAATTTCTGAGGACGTTGTTGGGATATTATAGTACCTCAGATTCATAAAGAAGCTATATGTTCAGTAAAGGGTGAGGTGTGGGAAGAAACAACTCTTCACACTGACTCTATGGGATAAAACATGTGCTGTTGTGTCTATACACACATCTGTACATGTTGTAAAGAAAGTGACGCAGCACGTTGCTAGCAGGGCGTGTTTCTACATGTTGACTCAGTTTTCATGCTGTGCCTGTGTGTATAGGGACGATATAGATATTCCAGTATGTCGGTGTGAAGGTGTAGGAGGCATTCAAGTCACTCTGTATCTTCTGTCCATAAAAACAAAGTGCAAATTATGTTATTTTGTGCGTCCTTTCCCTGTTTTTTCATCATGTTGTTGTGTTCTCTCTCTTGTCTTTGTGTCCCTTTTTTGTTGACTTGCAGATGATTTGTATTTAATGAACACTACAAAACTGTTTGTGGCTTAAAAAAAAAAAAGTGTTTTAAAGTTTCTGGAGAGAGAATAAAAGACCAAACTGTGGAGTGTGAACATGGATCCTTTTGGAGACGATGAGGAAAGTTGAAGAAACGTTTAAGGGATATGGAGAGCAGCGACCACAATTATGAATTTATGAAGTAAAAAAAAAGAGGAAAATAGATTGGAAATCGACTTTTTTTTGTTTTGTTAACTATATTTATCGGGCACATTTCTGTGTATATATGGCTCTTTAGGTTTCTGTAGCTTTTTTGGCAGTGTAAGGTGAAGCTTGGCGTGTTGTCGTGCTCTAGTTGTTTCTTTACCAGGGCTGAAAAAAGACGACATGCTGGACCTTCAAACAGCTTTTTAGCATTTTTAACGAACTTCATTTAAAGCCAAAGGTTCTCTGCTGCCCTGTTGCTTTGGGGTTGGTGGTGCCCTTTGTTTTAAATGACAAGTATGAATGATAAGAGGCTGTTAAACAGGCCGTGTAGAGGCATTCAAAGTCCCTGGTGGAGAACAGACTCCAACGGAAAATGTCAAGGCGTCTCCCTTTTTAAGCAAGCAAAGATCTCCACCATGAGTTAGCTGGCAGATTTATCATGTATACTGTTTAGAGCTTGATCCATGACTGCTGCAATGTTTTTTGCTTCGAGATCCCCGATGTAATAGGCACCATTTTACTGTTATGATCATATTTTACTACTTCAGTTAGTTATTGTTCATCCTTCCCTCTCGTCCCCACTTCTTCTTCTTCTCTGTCTCTCTCTCTTTCTCTCTTTCTCTCTCAGACTGTGTGGTGACATTAGCTCTGTATCTTTTTTTTAATGCCAAATTATCGTGTTTACCTGTGTTTTGTCGGGGAAAAAAACAACAACCGACGACGTGGAAAAGAATCAACTAAAGCCCCTTCATAATCTGTCCTGAAATCAGCTGCCTGCCTTAACTCCACCCCCCCCTGAGAGATTTGGACAGCTGCTAAAACGAATCAAAGTGACCCTTTATCTGCAGATAGGCATTTTACCACTAAAAGTAGCTAGTCGACAATGCATCACACATGCAGAGGAACACTCCGGGAGACGCGTGAAGTCGTAGAAACAGGCCGAGTTTGAATCGCGTGTCTGAATTTGGGGCATTTGAAATGAATCCAAACCCACATGTTAGCATTTTTCTTCCCATCCCCTCCATGCACACACACACCCACCCAGCCTGCATACAGTATGTGTATGTTATGCATACATATATTTCTGTTTATCTAACTTAGCTGTTTTCTCTCCAGGCTAACTGTATAACTGTAGGGAGTTGTTGAGTTTCACAGCTTCTTTTTCTTTCTTTTTTTTATTCCTAGATATATTCAGACAGTTATTATTCTTATTCTGATAATGATTATTCTTTGTAAAGCAAAATGTAGTGCGTATGTATGTGTGTGTGTGTGTGTGCGTGTGTGTGTGTGTGTGTGTGTGTGTGCGTGTGAGTGTGTGTGTGTGTGTGTGTGTGGACCCAGAGGGGTTCCAGGGGGAGGATAAAGCCAAACCTGATGCATCTATCTATCTATCTATCTATCTATCTATCTATCTATCTATGGATCGATTGATCTCGCTATCTTATCTATGTGGCCCTCCTCTCTCGCTCTTCCTGCCTCTTCTCCTCCTCCCCCCCCCTCAACGTTATTTGCTGTGTTTGTTCTTTGGAAAAATAAAACTTAAAAAAAAGAAAAAATGAAAATGCTATCACAATAAACTATAATAAAACATTCTAAACTCTAAACATGTCATTTTGATGGTTATGTGGAGATGGAAAAATACAGTGTTTGAAAAAAAAAAATGTTTTTTCTGTCTTGTTTTTTTTAGTTTTTTTATTTGTGCCTATGCTGACTTCTCAGTGTATGAATGAATCAATCATAATGGGTCCACATGCTGTTTTACTCTATCTGATTTATCCATTAAAAGGAGCGGGAGAATGCTTGGTTTTCAACAATCAGGTGTTCCATCGTCACAATCGCTCATATAAACCAAAACTTTTAAGAAAAATGAAATGAAACGATCTAGTCTCTCTTGTCTGGTGAGCTACTGATAGTTAGAGAGGCCTCTGTTTATCTCTTAATGTGGAAATTTGCAAGCTTTAAATAATCTTGGTCTAAAAAAAAATAAAAATGAGATTTAAACAGCTGGTAAACACTAGTAGTTTGGATGAGGTGAGAGCTTTTCTGCATCAGGAACTACAATGCAAAGGAAAACTTTTTTTCTCATAAAACTGCAACTTTTCTCTCCTAGATTTGCCACTTTTTACCTCAGAAATTTGCAACTTTTTTCTTGAAATATTCCCTCCCTGTGTCCATTTTTATATATGGAACGATAAGTCGATATAGTATTTATCTTGACAGGCCTAATGAATGCATTAACTCGGAAGCTAACTATTAGCATTTAGCATTAGTAAACAAACAGTTCAGTTGGACAGAAGACGTGAGGGAAACCTGCAGCTTTTTCTAAGCAATTCGCTTAGTTTTCGTGAGTTTTTGTCACTTCTTTTGCAGCAATTGAATCCATAATTCATACAAAGTCGTAAAAGGTAAAAGTTTGTATGTTTTTTGAGTTTGGAATGTGTTTTGACATGAATATAATTTTTCTAGAATGCTTATTTTTCAACAATCAGGTGTGCCATCGTCACAATCGCTCATGTAAACCAAAACTCTTAGGAAAAATGAAATGAAACAATCTAGTCTCTCTTGTCTGGTGAGCTACTGATAGTTAGAGAAGCCTCTGTTTATCTCTTAATGTGGAAATTTGCAAGCTTTAAATAATCCTGGTCTACACAAAAAATAAAAATGAGATTTAAACAGCTGGTAAACACTAGTAGTTTGGATGAGGTGAGAGCTTTTCTGCATCAGGAACTACAATGCAAAGGAAAACTTTTTTTCTCATAAAACTGCAACTTTTCTCTCCTAGATTTGCCACTTTTTACCTCAGAAATTTGCAACTTTTTTCTGGAAATATCCCCCCTCCCCAGGGTCCGTATTTTATTTCTTTATTTCTTACTCGGCTCTTATACGCCGCCATAGTTTCCTGCTATCTCATATCAAAATATCTGCCCTGAAAAAAAGGTTTATGATACATTAGAGGTAAAGTTATGCAACTAAGAATGTTTTTTCTGTCTTGTTTTTTTAGTTTTTTTATTTGTGCCTATGCTGACTTCTCAGTGTATGAATGAATCAATCATAATGGGTCCACATGCTGTTTTCCTCTATCTGATTTATCCATTAAAAGGAGCGGGAGGACTCTTGGATCTGTGCCATTCGACCTTCAGCAGCATGGAGATTGTATTCCCTGATGAAGGTCAGCCAGACTGAGCTGCTTAATGAATGAAACATTTTTTAACTCATAAGTAGTCAGGGAAGGTTTACATGTTCAGGGTATGTGCCCATCCCCCTCATTAAATTCCTGCAATATTTAAAATACTATAATGTTTCCCGTTGCAGAAATACGCCACATTTTTGGAATGTAAATGTCACGATTGGACATTTTTTAGGACTAAATATTTTCCCAGAAACTATCACAATAAACAGTAGTATTGTTATTTTAGTTTTGATTGATTGATTGATTGTCTTTATTTCGAACATGCAAGCAAGTAAAAAAAACAAATCAAGTTTAAATATTAATAGATGAATAAATAAAAAAAACAAAAAGGAACTACAATGCAAAGGATGTTGCTGCTAACATCTATGAAACTTTTTACCTCAGAAATTTGCAACTTTTTTCTGGAAATATCCCCTCCCCAGGGTCCGTATTTTATTTCTTTATTTCTTACTTGGCCGCCGTAGTTTCCTGCTATCTCATATCAAAATATCTGCCCTGAAAAAAAGGCTTATGATACATCAGAGGTAAAGTTATGCGACTAAGAAACATCTTTACTCATGTACAAGTTACTAACACACTTAAATAACATAAAGAAATCCTCCATCCTGGATGTTTAATCTGAGTATGGTGTGTAATCGCTCCCTGAGCCAGAGGTAAAATATACATTTGTCCCATTTGTTAGTTTTATGTCCAGCTTCAGTTGGTCTGTGGTGAGTTACAGCTTGTTTCATCCGTCACTGTTCACAGCTTCACATCTCAGAACTGCAGAAAAAAGGAAAAATTCAGTAAAGCGACATTGCCACTTGAGTAAATGTACTTATATGGTGGTTATTTTCCATTACCATTGATTACCAAAGGGAAATATAGTGGTGTTACTTTAATGGAAAACCTCTCCTTATTAAAATCTTGCAAAACTGGCCATCTACTGTACATACACAGAATACTGTCCTCCCATATACAGTATAGACAGCTTTTTCTGTTGCAGCCCCCAAGTTGTGGAATAAACTGCCTTTGTTATCAGACAAGCCTCCTCACTGTTCATTTTTAAAACTCATCTTAAAATCTATTTTTATTCCTTGGCTTTCAACCACGCATGAGACTCTGCTCGTTTTAGTGTTTTATGGTTTGTTTTTATTTATTGTTTTTTTTTAAAAAGCAATGAAACTATTTATTTCAGTGTTTATTTCCTGTTTTATTTATTTTATTGTTCTTGTTTGCTTGTTTATGTACAGCACTTTGTTGCGGCTGTTGTTGTTTTTAAAGTGCTTTACAAATAAAGTTGCGTTGAGTATATGAATTAAATAATAAGTTGTCAGCCTGTAAGTAGCTTTAAAATCAGTAAAACTTCACATCCCAGTGTGATAAGAGAACGACTGTAATAAAAGCAGACACGGTGCTGGTGGTGATGGATTACCTAACTGGAGCAGGTTCAAGTCTCTGCATGTTGATTTTCAAAACATACTGAAATGAGCTGAAACCAGGGAATGTCTGAATGGGAGGGAGAAATGTTAGAAAAATCTCACCGGTACAGTGCATACCACTGAGGCTCTGGCTCTGAATCTGACGAGGAGCTCTTTCACTCTATCTCTACCACTATGAAGAATAATAATAATAATAATAATAATACAAATAAATGAGAATCTCTGGGAGAGTGTGATGACCGGCGGTCCCTCATGTGCATCATCACTTCATCATTCTTGGCTTGTCCTCTGATTCATCAAGTGTCGAAACCCACAACTACATTACCCACAATGCAACAGAACAGAATGTCTCATGCTGATTAGTAGAGGTGTGAATCGCCAGAGGCCCCATAACACAATTTTTATCCCGATACTTGAGTCACGATACGATATTATTGTGATTTTAGGCTCCGTTCACATGAGGACGGTCTGAACAGAAGACGCGAAAGTGGCGTCTCGTCTTCACTTTTTATTCCTCGTTTAGACGAGCGTTTTCAGGAGGAAATCTGCTGCATACGGTGATCTAAAGTGTGTGAATGTGATTGTATGCAGCCAGGCGGCATCACTTAAAGCCATAAGAGCATCTTTGGGCATGCAGAAGTTTTCACGCCACACATTTTCATCAGCTACTCCTTCCACAAAGTTCTCCTCCATCACTAGATCTCCCAGGTCTCGTTCACAGCCGTCTGGCTCCTCCCACCAATCGCTGCATCCAGAATGTGATGGAGGTAATTCCAGCCTTAGAGATAGGGGGAGGAGCTCAGACATCCGGAGGGAGCTCAGAGTAGAGCCGCTGCTCCTTCTCCTCTAAAGGAGCCAGCTGAGGAGGTTTGGGCATCTGGTTAGGATGCCTCCCGTTAGAGGAGGTCCCCCAGGAGGAGCTGGACGTTGTGGTTGGGGAGAGGGATGCCTGGTATGCCCTGCTTAGCCTGCTGCCCTCGCGAACCGGCCCCGGATAAGCGGAGGAAAATGGATGGATGGATATTAAATTCAATCAAGAATTGTTTTGTCAAATAAGAGAAAGTTCTCAGTGTGTTCATCTGACTTCAGTCTTTTTATTTCTCCACAATGAGAGTCAAACCCACAGACTGACCAACAAAGTATTCAGTCAAACTGAACTGAACTGATATCAAACATGTTGGACGACAACAACTGCAGCATTTTATCAAACTTTCACAAACAACAAGCTTCACTGCTCTCAATTTTTTTAAATAAAAACATAAAGACAAACTTCCTAATGGAGACACAAGGCTTTTTACAATGTTTTTACATGTGAGCTCGTATTCTCCAACACCTGGAAATAGACTTTTATGTACCATTTATAACGTTCTTTCTTATATGAACAATAAAATATAAACCTGTCACAATCAGGTATGACAGAGTTTTGCTGCCGTACCGAGGTCTGTACTCCAGTTCAGCAATCATCAGGTTTAGGTTCAAGTCATGATGCATTCTATATTATTAGTTTAATTATAGAGATGTTTAGATTTTCAGTACATGTATTCATGATATTCAGATGAAAGAAACAGACTTTGTACTCACGTCAGTCAGCACACAAACATTCAAATCAAGTTTCCTGTTTCTGTTGGCTTCACACTTTTCCTGTTTGCACAATCATGGCGATGAAGACTCTGTGACCCTGAAGAAGCTGTGGGAGGTCCTCAGAAAAACAAAAACAACGTTTAACCCTTTATCAGGCGAAGAACTATATTTGGTAACTTCAGGTAATATTTCGAGAAAAAAAAGTTGCAAATTTACTAGATTAAAGTGGCAAATCTACAAGAAAAAAAGTTGCAGATTTAAGAGATTTAAAGTGGCAAATCTGTGCGAAAAAAGTCGCAGATTTACGAGAAAAAAGTGGGAAAAAATCAACTTTTTTCTCCCAGATTCACCACTTTAAATCTCATAAATCTGCGCATTTTTTTCTCGTAGATTTGCCACTTTAATCTCGCAAACTTTTTTCTCAAAATATCATTTTCGTATGTTTTTTTTTTTTTAAACACATTCTGGCTGTATGTAATATCCTCCAATATTCTCTAGGGTTGAAATTTGGAATTTGCAAGTATTTCAATGAATGTCCGGAAAATTTCTTAAATCTGTGACTTTTTTTCTTGTAGATTTGCCACTTTAATCAAGTAAATTTGCAACTTTTTTCTCGAATATTACCTGAAGTTACCAAATATAGTTCTTTGCCTGATACTTAAGTAAAAGTACTATGAAATTACTCCACTACAAGTTCAAGTATCAGCATGAAAATGTACTGAAAGTATCAAAAGTAAAAGTACTCGCTATGCAGAATGGATCCACTCAGATTGTTTCATATATTCTAAATATGTCATTGGATTATTAATATTGATGCATAATAATGATGTCAGGGTTGGGCCCATTTAACTAAATACACTGTTATGCGGTTTAATTTATAAACCTGTGTAATCATTTTAAATTGATATATTTCTTCATGTTAAATCTCGACGAGTAAAGTTAAAGCTGTCAGCTAAACGTAGTGGAGTAAAAAGCACAATATTTGCCTTGAAAATGTAGTGGAGTAGAAGTATAAAGTTACATAAAATGGAAATACTCAAGTACAAATACCTCCAAATTGTACTTAAGTACAGTACTTGAATAAATGTACTTAGTTACATTTCACCACTGCATACATACATTAGTTTAAAGTTCCTAGAATGTAAAAGATTGCATTAAAATGTACTTAAAGTAACAAAAGTTTAAGTGCTCTTAATGTAGAATGACCCTCTCAGATTGTTTTATATATTCTAAATATATTAGTAGATTATTATAATTGATAATAATGAATAATTTGAACTATTTAAACTATTTCAATTTGAACTTTTACTGTTATAAGGTTTAATTAAAAGAAAATATGCATAGTCACTTTAAATTCATCCTGTTTTTTTATGTTAAATCTCCTGAAAAGTAACTAAAGCTGTCAGCTAAATGTAAGGAAGTAAAAAGTACAATATTTGTATTAAATGTAGTGGAGTAAAAAGTACAATATTTGCCTTTAAATTTAGTGGAGTAGAAGTATAAAGTAACTTAAAATTCACAATTCACTTTAAATTCATCCTGGTTTTTATGTTAAATCTCCTGAAAAGTAACTAAAGCTGTCAGCTAAATGTAAAAAGTACAATATTTGTATTAAATGTAGTGGAGTAAAAAGTACAACATTTGTATTAAATGTAGTGGAGTAAAAAGTACAATATTTGCCTTTAAATTTAGTGGAGTAGAAGTATAAAGTAACTTAAAATTCACAATTCACTTTAAATTCATCCTGTTTTTTTATGTTAAATCTCCTGAAAAGTAAAAAAAAAAAAAAAAAAAAGTACAATATTGGTATTAAATGTAGTGGAGTAAAAAGTACAATATTTGCCTTTAAATTTAGTGGAGTAGAAGTATAAAGTAACTTAAAATTCACAATTCACTTTAAATTCATCCTGTTTTTTCATGTTAAATCTCCTGAAAAATAAGTAAATAAATAAGTAAATAAGTAAAGCTGTAAGCTAAATGTAAGGGAGTAAAAAGTACAATATTTGCCTTTAAATGTAGTGGAGTAGAAGTATAAAGTAACTTAAAATGGAAATACTAAAGTAAAGTAAAAATACGTCAAAATTGTACTTAAATACAGTACTTGAGGAAATGTACTACATTCCACCACTGATTATTATTATCATTATTATTATTATTATTTTTATTTTTTTTTACAATTCCCACACTTTAAATTCATCCTGTTTTTTTATGTTAAATCTCCTGAAAAGTAATTAAAGCTGTCAGCTAAATGTAAGGGAGTAAAAAGTACATTATTTGTATTAAATGTAGTGGAGTAAAAAGTACAATATTTGTATTAAATGTAGTCGAGTAAAAAGTACAATATTTGGAGTAAAAAGTACAATATTTGTTTAAATGTAAGGGAGTAAAAAGTACAATATTTGTATTAAATGTAGTGGAGTAAAAGGTACAAAGTTTGTATTAAATGTAGTGGAGTAAAAAGTACAATATTTGTATTAAATGTAGTCGAGTAAAAAGTACAATATTTGGAGTAAAAAGTACAATATTTGTTTAAATGTAAGGGAGTAAAAAGTACAATATTTGTATTAAATGTAGTGGAGTAAAAAGTACAACATTTGTATTAAATGTAGTGGAGTAAAAAGTACAATATTTGTATTGAATGTAGTGGAGTAAAAGGTACAATATAAATATATATATATATAAAAGTAACTTAAAATTCACAATTCACTTTAAAATCATCCTGTTTTTTTATGTTAAATCTCCTGAAAAGTAACTAAAGCTGTCAGCTAAATGTAAAAATTTAGTGGAGTAGAAGTATAAAGTAACTTAAAATGCAAATACTAAAGTAAAGTAAAAAATACGTCAAAATTGTACTTAAATACAGTACTTGACGAAATGTACTGCATTCCACCTCTGATTATTATTATCATTATTATTTTTTTACATTTTTTTTTTTACAATTCCCACATTGAGGACTCGGAGAGCGTCACACGGGTACGGCGGGGTCAGTGACCGCGCACGCCGCCTGTTTATCTCTATGAGAGGTTGTCGGGAGCGCGCCCCCCCTGGCCGAGGAAGGTGAGCGAGTGTCTGGAGGGGAGGACTCGGGAGCGCGACCAGCGAGGGATCGATCGGATTAAACTCGATTTGAGTGAAATTAACACAAAGGAGAGAAGAGCAACGCGCACTAGTCGGCGAGGTCGCGGAACCGAGACACGCCGGAGAATTATCTCATCAATTACTAACTTGAACTTTTTTTTCCTCATCTGTTTATTTATATTTCAAGCGAGAGAGAAAAGAAAAAGGACCACGGTGGATTTTTTTTTTTCAAGCAAGCGGAGATACTAACGAGGAGTTGATTTGATAAAAAAGCCCGAAGTGACCGAGCTTGTTGGGTAAGATAACCCCCTTTTTCTATTGAATGAGTGAGATTTTGTGAAGCAGAATTTAAGGAGGACTATAAGGGGGGTTGATAGTAACAACTAGTCACAATTAGAAGCGTTTATATTGTTTCTTTATACAAGTTTCTGCTACTTTCTCCACGCAAACGCACTCTTTAATCTGCCGAGCGAGTTTTCAGCCCCGATGGGGCATTTCATTCACTGCTAACCAGAGCAAAGCGTGTTTTAATGCTGCTTTTTTAAATTCCACTTGGATTTTATTTCTCTTATTTTGGGGCAGAAAGTCATTGAAGGTCTATCTGTGTTAGCTGCCATGCCGACATGATGCTAACAATAGCAAGTTTAGCTTTGCCACCCGCTGCATCACACACACTCTCTCACACACACTCTCTCACACACACACACACAACAGTCCCGTAGTTAGTTGAAAAGTGGAAAGAAAAGCCTCCAGCTCAGCTCGGAGAGCCTGAGTGTGTTGTGTGTTTGTGAGATCGAGCCCCACGACAACTTGTTGAATTATTTTTTTATCCTGTGGATTATTAACTTGTGTTGAGTTTTTAAAGTGTGAAGTGTGTTAGCTCCTGTTAGCTAATTGTGTTGAAGCTCCAGGAGACACGAGGTGGCTGAGCAGAGAGGTGAGTCACTGGCCGACTCAATCACACTCAGGCACATTCCCAGCGGACAATACTTGGCATATTTCGCGTAAAAACGCCTCCTCAGAGTTCATATCAAATGTTTAGACACATATATGCTTAACGAGGAAGATATTTCTACTGATTAGGAGTGTTTTTATTGTGTGGGAGCTGGGAGAAGTGTGTGTAGTAGCTGGTTTTATTGGACGGAAGGGACGGAGGGAGGGAGGGGGGCAGCGAGGCCAGGCGGTCACTCCATACAACCGGGTTTTTCACCTTGTTTCCACCACGTTTTACCCACCAAAACCCACTGAAACGGAAGAAAACAACTGTATTTGTTGTGTGCCGCTCAATAATTGAGGGCAAAGTGTTTTTCTTTTATTAAAAAACCGAGATGAGCGACGCGATCCCTTGGTCCGGAACGTGCGTAATGCCGCTGATAGGCTAATTAGCCGAGCTAGCCGCTGGAGGTTAGTTAGCCCGGCGAGGACGCACCGAAGTTCTGCTAGCCTGCTAGCCTTCCAGCCCCTCATTCCCATTGTGTGTGTGTGTGGGGCTGAAGACCACTTATTACCCCCTCCCCGAGCTAGCATAGTACCCTGCCCGGGGCGGTAATCCATCGAGGCAGAGCTCTTGGGCAAGGAAATCAACTTTCCGCATCTTTTCGCTTCACTTTTTTCTCTCCAGTCGAGGTTCAGATACAATGTAGCGCTGCGTCCTTTCCGTGTTCTCTCATCCTGTGTGTTCATGTCGCACTGACCAACTTTAGTAACCTTCTGCTGCTACACTTGTTACATTATTTGGACGCTCAGACACCTGCCTGTCCCCGTGGACTCCCACTGCTTGCAGGCAGCAATATGTTTTATTTCACAGGATAGTGCTTGTGCCTTTTTTTCTTGACAATGCGACTTTGTTGCGTGTGTTTGTTGCGCTACTGTTTCTCCATTATGTGTGCTGTAATCGGCCAACTTGCATAATGGTCACTCCGCTCCGCTCCGCTGCTCGCACGCAACTTTGGCTGCGCTATCAATGAAAAAAACCACCAACAACCTAGAAACTAAGCGCTGTGTCCCCACAAAACACCAATATAAGCACATGAGCACCGAGCCTCTCATGCTGGCTGTATTCTCTCGGTCTACATGTGCTGCTGCCTTATTTCCCTGAGAGTCAGGAGCTGCTCCCCCACCACCTTGTGCCTGTGAGCCAAGATGGCAGCTAGTCATGTTTAGCGGGCCAGGGGAGAGATAAGAGGCCCGACCACACACACACACACACACACACACACACACACACACACACACACACACACACAGAGCACACAACAGATGTTCAGCACTATTTGGTCTTTCTGTCTGTCTTTTCTTGTGGTAAAAGTTGAAGCGTCCCCCTTCAGCCACAAGGCTGCCTGGGTCTGTTTGTGTCCTTTCTCCAGCTTAGTGAAGACAAAGTAAAATTAACTTTTGGTCCTTATGTATGGGGACATCTGAGGGTGCATTTTTTTTAGATTAGAAATTTTATATATTTTAATTGATACCGTTTTTGCCGCTTCATGCAGTCAGATTAGTGATAGTTTTATTCTTATTTCGTAGAGGAGCATAGATTGATTTTCCCTCGGGATAAATGAAGTATCTATCTATCTATCTATCTATCTATCTATCTGTCTATCTATTTTCATGTTTTTGATTCAGGTTAGGGTTAGTGAAGACAAAGTAAAATCAACTTTTGGTCTATGTATGGTGATATCTGAGGGTGCATTTTTTTTTTCAGATTAGAAATTTTATATATTTTAATTGATACCTTTTTTGTCGCTTCATGCAGTCAGATTAGTGATAGCTTTATTCTTATTTCGTAGAGGAGCATAGATTGATTTTCCCCTCGGGATAAATGAAGTTATCTATCTATCTATCTATCTATCTATCTATCTATCTATCTATCTATCTATCTATCTATCTATCTATCTATCTATCTATCTATCTATCTATCTATCTATCTATCTATCTATCTGTTTTCATATTTTTGATTCAAGTTGGATCCCTAGAAGTTGTCTTGTTGACCTTGGAGTTGTCTGTCTTAACTTTTCCACCAAGGCCATAGATAGATAGATAGATAGATAGCTAGATAGATAGATAGACTTTATTTATCCCAAGCTGGGAAATTCCAGTGTAGCAGCAGCATTACACACAGAGACAATAACAACACAATTAAATAAAAAAGAACAACCTAGGCATACTTCAAGCAATAAAATATAAAAATACAATAAAGGCCTTGAGGTTAAACATACCCTACATATATAGGCAATAATCACAGTCCAATAGCATGGAGGAAAATTATCCAAAAATTATTTAGGCGTTACTTTTTTGCTTCCTATAGTTTAAAATGTTGTCTCAAAATATAAATGTAGCTTAATAGTTAGTGGTTGAACAATCCCTTTACCTTTAACCTGCATGTAGCATGTTGTTTGTAGTTCAGGCCCATTTAAAGGTACGGTACGCAACATTCAGAACATTAGTAGAGATGTGGTGGAGTAATGGTGTCTGAACAGAAAATGAATGTCTTGTAATCAGAGTTTCTCTGTCGTAGCCGGTCCGACCATGCATGTAGTTTATTTTATGAGTCCCAGTGTGTGTTTGTCCCACTCATACCACTTTCACCACTGGTAATGCCTCCCCCACCCACAGGGTAGTCGTTGGAGCATGACGGCCACCCAGTGGTTCCCCTCAGGTTAACGCACCGTTGCCGATTTTAGCACCGTCCCTGCTGTTAGCACCGTTAGCACCGTTAGCCACTAGCCTCGGGCTCAGCCACCGCCATGCCGTGAGCCATGTGCAGGTGATCAATGAGCTTTTAAATGTCATGTGCATCACTTTTAGCAATCAAAAAAAGCAAAATCTGCTACTTTTTTGGAGATCTTGTGTGCTTAATAACATTTCTTATTTAATGTTCAATGCCAAACATGTTGGCAATGTCTCCGATACGGCCTCAAAAACAAAAACAGCCTGGGAAATTCCTGACACATTACGCTGTGGGTAAGATATGGGGATACACCACATGCAGCCAAGTGAGTCATACCCTACGAAACGCATCATTAAGATTTACCAGTTAATTGAGATTTCACAGAATGATGCAATTCCAATTCCAGCCTAATATCCATACGCTGGTGTTTGTTCTCCACATTATCTTATCTCGACACATTCAGACTAAACATTTGTTTTGATATAAAGATTGAACCAGGCCACTCTATGCAGTGGCCTTGTTCATTTAAGTCACTTTACAAGAATAAAACACACTTTTTTTTGGAACAGGTGTCCATCAATGTGTCACGTTTCTGAATAATCTGTTCCCTGTTAATTTGACCTATGAATCATTAGTGTGACCAGTTTGATTATTTGGACATTTTCACTCAATGTGCCAACTTCTAATGACCTTTTTAGCCATCACTCACTGTTTGGACTCTGGTTTGGGATATCTGAAAGCCAGATAGCCATATAAATAAACATATAAAATATATAAATACAATAAAATGCATATAAAAGTATAGGAGGAAGGGCCAGATGAGGAGAGGCATGCAGAGAGCAGGATAACTTGTAGCTGACAACACTGATGATATTGTTCTCTGCTGGTGAAAATGGCCATTGTTCTCGTCTTTGTCCATCCCATCTCACTCTACTCTCTGCTGTTCTCCACTAAAGTCCCTGGCTGATCTTTTACTACTTTAAGAGTGAAACACATCTGGCTATTTGTTTGAGATTACTCTCTATCTCCCTCATTTCTCTCACACCTGGAAGAACTTGCCCCCTTTCACTCATTTCACAAGACTAGTCGCATTAAAAACTGATTTTTTTATTATATAAATGGATTTACCTGAAGAGAAGCTGCTTGTCAGTGATGGGCAAAGATTTTTTTCTCCGAGGGAATGAGTGGAAGTTTACCTATTATTGTGCAAAAATTATTTTCATATCCAACTTGAAGCGATAGCACCCACTCACAAACTTGGTCCATTTAGGTACGGAAGTTGATTTGAATGAATTCACATGTATTTGCAACATTTCGAAAAGAAACAAATCAATGTCAATATATTAAAGCAGCCACAGTGATGGCTCAGATACCAGATAGATGAACAGAAAGGAAAACAATCCTCAGAACCTTTTCAAAGTTATATTATATTTAACTGAACAGTTTCTTTGGGTAGTTGACAAGTTAAAATCTCTCCACATTGTCCTCGCAGTGCTTCCTTTTAGGTCATGCTGCCCCGACCAGCTGGTCTGTAGAGCTCTTCTGAGGCTATCTGAGGCCTGCAGCAGCTCTGCACACACAGCTGAGGGCTTCTCATGTCTTAGCAACATTAAAAGAATACTATCAACCAACATATATGTATTTAGTATTCATATTTTGGGCTACAGATGATATTCCTAAATAGACCCTGTAGCAGGTCAGTAAAAACGCCGTGTTAGTGAAGTGCTTCTATTAAAGAAATTGAAACCTGTAGGTTGATAAATCTGGATTATTAGTTTCAGACATTATACAATTAAACTGTCGAATATGTTATAAATAAGCATTCCCATGTTAAAGGTTGGAGCATGCTTGAAAAGCAGAATGAGCATTCCATTACTATTTATTCAATGTAAAAGTAATGGCCTCAAGTTTTTGGGAAAAATCTAAAATAACTGATTTTTGCACACAGGAATTGCATCTTGCACTGTGTAAAATGGTTTGACATTAATCCTTTGAAGCACTTGTCCATGTACTAATGACAAGTTTTAGTTTTTAGCTTAATAAATGTAATTCATATTTATAATAAATCTGTACAGTGAAGTCACTTGAAATTTGACAAGAACAAAGTCAGGGTCATCTGGAACAGAAATCTATTGAACATTTCAGCTAAAATTACTATATGTTAACCTTTTTCATTTGAATTTCTAAAAAGCTGTACAATAAAGTCACATGAAATTTGGTGTGGACATGGCCAGTGTCATCCTGAACAGGTATTCTGGCTTTTTTTTAAATTACATTTCCAATATGAGGATATTATGTATGCGTTATGTGATTTGACGAGACTGACCTAACTAACCTACGAGAGAAAGATGATTTTTATATATTTTAATAGCAGTACAGTAGAATGTCTTCAAATATCATAATTTGGATTTAATATAATGTACATTCTAATGTTGTTTTCATTTTTTTTGGCCACTCCAAGCCCCCGTACCGTGGAAGTACAAATTCAAACAAAACAAACAAATTCAATTCTAAATCAGACTTGGATTGAAGTGAGCTTTCATTTTCAGTTCTCAAAATCCAAAATTTTCAAACAAGCCAGGCTTATTTCAGTAAGTCTGACTCACTTTTTTCAAAAGTTGATTTGGTCCAAATCACCTAACTCCACCAGTTTCCCAGCATAGGTCGCCATAGTATCTGAGCTTAAATGTTGAATTTGCTTCATGCAGCCGAACCAACTGAAAATGAGTCAAACAAATCAAAATAAGCCTGACTTATTTGGTAAACAGGCCACAATTTACACTTCTCCAGGTTGGTGCTCAGCTAATGTTATAGTTATCTAGTGAATCAGACAAAATTACATTTTAAAAAGCAGAGAAAAGCGTGGCACACATCATGAAATCAATCAGTATTTTTATTTTTATCTGTGTAAATGACTTTTAACTTGTTTGGAGGAATGAGTACATTTCTCTTACACATGCCCTACAAAAAAATAAACTTTTAAAAAAGATTTAGGGGAAAAACGATGGCAGAAATGGCAAGCCTGTTTGGTATTATACTACTGTCTTCTGGATTTTACTGATCACCCCCGGACCTTGAATATGGGTAATAGTTCAGTGTTTTGTATTTGTCTTTTGTTTTACTTTCCTGTACTGAAAAATGAAAACAATCTATAAATAAAGAGTTTAAAAAATAAATAAATAAACTTTTCCTAATGTTAAGCTCTGTTTTATGAAGTCAGTACAGATTTTAACCAACTTGATTTTCCATAAGTTCTGTTTCTAGATAGCTAGATAGATTACTTTATTCATCCCCGAAGGGAAATTTGGTTGTCACAGCAGTCCGATATTCAAGTACAATAAAATACAATAGAATAAAATACAGAGGTAGCATAAATAAAAACAACAATAGAAAAAGACACAGAATAGAACAAGGACACTTAAGAAGTTAAAAAAAGAGAACATAGTCTGATTTTTAAACCACGAAAATATTTCCTTCCTATCCCGGAGAAGAAACCTTCTTCAGGACGGTACTCAGAGGCCAGGACTGAGAAACATGTGTGTCTAATGTGCGTTTGTGTTTGTGTGTGTGTGTGTGTGTGTGTGTGTGTAGCTAGCACCTGATGCTGCAGCGCTCCTGTTGGCCAGTGTGGTGTTAGAGCCTGGTGTAGGGTATCTGAACCAGGAGGGTGCTGGTGTTTGTTAGGGTGGCCATTTTGTCTCCTATCATCATCATGTGTCGCGTTAGCAGACATGAGAAGTGGAGCTGTTGTGTGTCTCCATCTCTTTCATCTCCACCTCCACCCCTCACCCACCCACCCACTCCCTCTCCACCCATGCATGAGCTCCCTCCTCTTCTTTCTCCTCTTCATTCTCACCCTTTCCATCCCTCTCTCTAACCCCCCCATCTTTTTTTTCTCTGCCTGTCTGTTCTTCTGTTTCCTCCCTCCCTCCCTCCAGTCCTCTCATTTCCAGCCAAAAGGTTAGCAGGGGTCTTTAGCACCGTGGTGACATTCAAAACTGAGTGTCATCGCTGTCTCTCTCGCTCTCTCTCATCCCTCCCTCTCACCTGTCTCTCCCTCGGCCTCCTCCTCCTCCTCCTCCTCCTCCTCCTCCTCCTCCTCCTCTGCACTCGCCTCCCCCATCCCATCCCCCACCTCCTCCTGCAGCGAGGGCCTTCTGGACCGAGTGCTGTGCCTAGAAGAGGCTGGCGTTAATACAGCTCTCAAGTGTTTGTGTGTGGGCTGTATGTGTGATAGAGGAGACGGCCTGTCAAGTACATCTCTGACCCATATGTGTGCGTGCCTTTTAATCTATCCTTGACCTCTCCCCGGTGTTGATGTGTGGCATATCCTCTCTCTTCATTCTTCAGCTCTTCTACACCACCACGTAACCTTATAACTGCTGCTGGGAAACAAATAAGCAAGAGCTAAAACCCGGGACGCTCCATGTGGGAGTTTTGTGTCATCAGCTGCTGATGAATCCATCGCTGTAAAAGTGGCTCCGCGTAAAAATCTCATCATTTCTCCCCCGATTCATGCTACGCTTTAATGGCACTGTTGTGGCATGTACACATCCTTCCACCTCTCCTCGTTTTCTATCACCATTTCTTTTCTCGAGTGATTCACACGGCTGATGAAAGGTTAAGTGCTGCGTGCTTGTGGAGTCAACATCCAGTTATGAAGATGGAGATGGATGCAAGGTCAGAGAGGGGGCTAACGCTAACGACATGCAAAGGAAAATGTATATATCTCTCCAGTAAAAAACCCTTCACAGCTTCTCTTTAATGCTGTTGCTCGTTGCGTCCATTATGCTAGCTAATGTTGGTCATTATTTATAGCATTCAAATGACCCAAATGCCAGCAGCCGGATTTTCATCCTGCTGAAAAATGTTACGACTCGACTGCAGTTTTAAAAGAAAAAAGAAAAGCGCAGCTGGATTCAAACCCACAACGGAAGCACATTGACTGGAAAAAGGGGTGTGTGTGTGTGTGTCCCAGGGGAGAAGTTACCCCACAGCTTCATAGGAAGGAATCTGGAAGTTAATTGGTTGTTAGCAGGCAGGCAGGTGGGGCAGGGAAGGGAACCGGCCAATCTCTGGGGACGAGGTCCAGCCCGGCCCGTCCCATTGGTCTAAAAGGGCATGTCAATAGCTGTGATTGATTAGGCAGGTTTGGGGGTAGAGCTGCTCTATATACTCTGTGTCTGTTTGCTCTCTCAGAAAGGAATAGTTCAGTCTTCACTATTGTGGGAAATCCATCATGTAAACCCCTTTCTCTGTAAGCTCATACCTTACTCTCGTTTTGTATAAAGATGAAAATCTGTAGTGAAAATCAGAAAAGTCCTGCCTGTGATGTTGTTGCTCAGAAATGTTTCCAAAGCCTCGTTATGCTCCGTCTCTTCACAGGGATGACAAATCTCTCAAAAGCCCAAAAAAAAACCACTGGTGGTTTTCTTTCAGCAGGCTGAAGAGACTCCCAGCTAGTGATGAGTCCTGTAGTTTTTCAAAAGTCTTACCCCTCTTTGAAAGTTTGACAAAAGTTACAGGGGTTTCCCCAGAGCCTGTAACGGTGGTGGTGTGCCACTTTGGTTACTAATTTGCGTAAATGAGCAACAATTTCCCCCCCATAATTTGCAATCTCAGATTTGAATTCAGTTGAATAAAGTTTTCAAATATTCAGATCTTTCCATACTCGTTATTTTAAATTCGAAAGAAATGGTAATTGCGATTCATTACATCACAATTTACATTTCTTTACATTTCAAGAAACGTGCCTATCTATCTGTATCAGACATATAGGCACTATGATTTCCTTCCTATTGGGGCAGTTTTTAAGTATAACATAAGACCTCCGGTAACAGACGTGCTGCCAGCAGTGTCACTAGTGTGTAGAGTGTCCAATACATGGCTTATATGAAATCGAAGCCCATGTTTCATAGAAGCTGTTTTCTGTCATTGTGAAACACCGATTCTGTCCCTCCACCATGAATCTTTCTCCTCTTCTTGGCAATGCAGACGCACAAGTTCCACGGTGTTGTTTTTGCATTGCACAACTGCTAAAAAAACATGCCGGCAGAGATGACAATGAATTCATAAACTCAGAGGCATATTTTTCCATTGAATTGGACAATTTGGAACATGTTCCCCATTCCCATTCCTATAGTTTATATCACTGGCTGCCTGTGAGTGATATGAAGATTAATGTAGATATGTTGTAGGTTTAACAGCAACAGGTAGTGGATCCTGTGTCTCCCACGTGGTTGAGTTACTATCAGTGTATCTAGGGTCCATGCCCTATTTTTCCCCTGATAATGCGACATTGTGAACAACAAATCTGTTGTGAATCTGCAGGAGGAAAGTTAAATTGTCCTATTTTATCAGATTCAAAGCAACAACCGGATATCAGCCTCGTATCGACCAACGGCTGCCCCGCCATTAATCAGAATATGAGCCAATATGTGTTACTGTAAATACGTTTTCAGACAATATATATTAAGTGACCATTTTCAAGTGGAGCGAACTGAATCAATGTATGTTTATAAAGCACTTCACTGCGATTTATGATACAATAACTGCTTTTATTTCCATCGTTTGCTACTGTTTACAAGTCCAGGGAGCTCAGGGTTGTGATGTGACTGAAGTTAAAATGTTTGCAGCCAGTTTGTGTAGAGCTCACATGTTAATTTAACTCCTGCTGTAAAAATGCAAGCAGTGTTATTACTGTTGGGCAGATTTGCATAGTTCCTGAGAGTTTTTCACTTTCAACAGAGACTAACTCGCCTCCTCATCATCAACACGCACATCCTTGTTGGGTGAGCCTTTTTTATAATATAACCAAAGTTGATTGACCAAAGATTATCCAACTGTAACGAACCAAGTCCCCCGCCAAAATAGAAACCACTCCAATCCTGTTTGACATCCAGCATGGGACAATATGAACACATCTTTCCATGCCGTAGTCTGTCTTCTGACCTTGAATCTGAAAGCTTTAGGGCTCGTAGTTTCTGCAAGGTTTCAAAACTGATGGTACACACATTTTAAAAAGGACTGCTCAGGGGATATGCACCATGTTATATAGTCCTTTTTCCCTCCCATCTGTTATAGTTCATGCTTTCTTACACTTTTTTTTTTTTTTAAACTCTCAAGCATCACATACACACCTGCATCCTTCACCTGTTAGTACTCTCATAGATGCCAAAAAGACACTTTCAAAGACCAGACGGAGTCAGTTTCAGAGACCCTAGAACAGGTTCTTTAGCTCAGTGAGCACATGCACACACACACACACACACACACACACACACACACACTCTCTTTGCTAGCAGGTTCCTCGACCACCCCCTGTGGCCTACTTCTTCCTCTCTCTCCTCTCTCCTGTCTCCTCTCTCCTCTCTCCTCTCTCCTTTCCTTCTCCTGTCTCCTGGCCTCTGTGTCCTCTGGGATCAGACTGGTAGCCGGCCAGTGGTTTTTCCTACCACATGGTAAAGGCAGGGAACAGATTGGATAAACACAGCCCTTTCCTGCTGACCCAACCCCGCAGCCCCCCCTCAAACACACACACACACACACACACACACACACACACACACACACACACACACACACACTGTCCATTAACGAAGCAGCCATGCGTAAAATAACCAGATTTTCTCTAGCTTCACTGCTTCTCTCTTTCTTCTCTTTCTTGATCCCCCCCCCCTCCTCCTCCTCTTTCTCCTCCTCCTCCTCGTCCTCCTCCTCCTCCTCTTCTCTCTTCCTTCCTTCCGGGCCTCAAATCCCAGCCCCAAACACACGGCCCTGCATCCCCTCACTTGAGCGTAATTACACACACAGCTAGCCAGCTCCTGCGTGCTGTCCTCCATTTGGGAACAAAGGTATAAATTATAGCGGCTTAGATCCTCGTGGTAATGGGAGGTGGGTGGGAGCACACGTGTTCTCCAGAGGAAGAGGGAGATCACTCACTTCTTCAGGTGTCTAGTTTACACTGTGTGTGTTCAGCTTTTTGCTATAGTTTGTTTCTTTGGCTGTGTTTTGTTGGTGTCTGTGCCTGTCTGTCTGTCTGTCTGTCTGTCTGTCTGTCTGTCTGTGTCTCGGTGGAGAACAGGGTGTTGTTGACATGGCAGAGATTTCCTGTAGTAAAGCCTGGAGGCTACAGACAGTTTAGCTGCCAAACTTTCAGCAGCACAGACAGGACTGCATTGAGCTGCTGCTGGCTAATCTTTCCTCCTTCTTCCTTCCGTCACCCCAGACTAACGCTGAATGCACCCAGGGATTTGGGTGCTGTTTGACCGTGACGTATCAAAGTAGTTGGGACAAATAGAACACACGCGTTTTCTTATATTTTTATAAAAAGTAAGGTTGTTTGTTTTGCTTATCTTTTATCTCTGACCTGCGGCATCATGAGAGGGAGAATTACACGCTGGTTTGTCACAATATTCCTCAGGCTAAAAAAAAAAAAAAAAAGATATTGACACAGGCTTGTGTAGTACAATGTGTGGAGCAGGAAACAGAAGAGGTGTGTCAGGTTTGTACCAGGTGACGTCACTCACTAACACACCTTCAGCCGGACTGGAAATGATTACATCACCTAGGGATTGGTTGGAGTGAAAACTTGGAAACTATTGACACTGATCCACAACTTTTAAAGGCATATTCATAAAGTGAAACAGCCAACAAATGTAGAAGAAGTATATTTAAAGTGCAAAATAGGTAGGTTAGAGTATATGTATGTGTTAAAATATGAGCAGAACTGGGCAGTGGTGAGTGTTTTTATCAGATTTCCTGTTTGGGTTTGTGTTAAATGAAGGCCCCTCTCTAATGCACTACAGCGAATGACTGTGTAATAATGCTGACAGCCAGAGAGGCTTTTCAGTCGCGCTAACTTGGCAGTGATATTCTGTGGTTTCGGCTTGGCTGAACGGATGACCTCAATAATTGTGGTTTGACAGAGCTGCACAGTCGGTGTGAATTCCTGAGACTAGCTGGTGATCGTCAGTTAATTTATCAAGTCGGCTAAAAACTCTCCGTATTGGAGCCAGTCAGCGATGGCCGATGGCTGCAGAGTGAGACGGAGCTCGCAGAGATGTTAATTATGTTGGATTCACAGGCTCGCGTGAAGAGCTCTTTTCATATTTCTTCTCACTTTTGTTTGAACTGGATAATAAAAATGTCAGACACTTCAAGGTCAAAGTCTTGATATGGTATCTCAAGTTTTATTTTGGGACATAGTTTATTGCTTGGGTGTAAATTAATTATCCTGAATCCATCTCAGCTGTGCAGAGTGCTTCTGTTTTGTTCCTCAGGAATTATCAGTAGCCAAAGGTAGCATGTTATATAGCCTTTTATATATATATATATATCTCCATATAATAATAATATATAACCTGATGTAAATATACTGCCCAAAGCTGCATCGTAGCAACACTGTCCACATTATTTCTGTCCGTAAGAGCTGCAACTTAGTCACTTTCAACCCTGATTCCCAAAAAAATTGGGACCTGGGTTTATATCTAAAAAATATAAAGGTCTATCATTTTGCACAATAAATAAGCTGTCACAAAGGAGCAGCAAATTATCACGTTCTGTTTTGAATTGTGGTTGTAATAGAACATTTGAAAACTGTGAAGATAATATGATAGTTTAACCCATTTTTACATAAAAAAAATACTCTTTCTGATGTTGTAACAATAAACAATCATTGAGAAAATAATTGGGTTAATGTAAATAATAGTTAGTTTCAACCCTTTATATCTTTAATTCAGGGTTACTTTTGAAACTTATCTTAACATGGACAAGCTCACCCATCTCTGTTGCAGGATGGCTAAAAAAAAGTATGCAAAGTAATCAGTTTAATCTGATAAACAATGTAATACTTGGAACTGTCTGAAGTATTTCAGTCTGTTGGCCATTAATTAACTTCTGCACAAACTTCTGCACATTTCTCCACTTAAATTTGCAAGTTGTATAAAGTATATTATTATTATTGTATATTTGTATATTGTTAAATGTCTTTTCTTAGATTGTTTATTTTTTATCTTTATCTTAAAAATTGTGTGAAACTTTGCGGCTGTAACAAAGAAATTTCCCCACTGTGGGATTAATAAAGTCAAATCTGAAATCTGAATCTAATTATGAGTACAGTATCTTAGAATTATATGTGAAGGATTGTCTTTAGGTATATGTTTCCAATTCCATGACAACAGCATGAATGACTAATATTTACTCAGCTTTTTTTATTTGCTCAGCTTTAGGCAGTCCATCTAATAATCATGATTTAATGACAATCACTTGTGAAAAAGTGGTATTGGTGCACCACTAATAATGGAGAGGGGGGAACGGCTTTCTCACAAGGCCAGAGAGAGTTTGTTTATTCTGAATCGAGTCGAGTCCCTTCAGACTGACCCGTACTGCTCTGAGCTTTAAAATGTACAGGCTGTCACCTCTGAAAACACTGATAGACATCAGTGTGGTCTTGTAAAACCACATATGTTAACACAACTTCCCAGTTGTGTTACTATGTGTTTTCTTTCTCTGTCACTGGGTCGTTGCTGTATGATAGCAGCCTGAGGGCCTGCTGCTGGGTTAACTATCTGCTATTGGAGCCAAACACTGTACATTTAGTAACACAAGGCAGATTTACTGCTAATTTCTATTCTGCTGTGATCGCCAGCTGCCGGCTCTCAGCACATCCTCCATCTCCGTCTCTTAACCACACACTCACACAGCACACATTACATTACGTTACGTTACGCTTATACCAATAACGTGGATTGCACTTAAATCTGGTGACATGTGTGACATATGTGACATGGTGTTTTACAAGTTGTTTTCTTCAAGTGTTATTTCCCTCAATGCAATGTGCAATTGGCCCACTTCTGCAGCAGCTTGAACCTTTTCAGTATGTGATGTGGTCTACTGAGTTTGCAGGTCAGTGTGCCACCAAAACATTACAAAATTTCCCCGTGTATGCGCCTTTGGCATCTGTTAATGATAAACAAAATTGGTGTTTTACCAGCCTGGTAAAATATGCAAGTAGCTGCTAGATTTGCTACTAGATTTTGCTTAGAAAAGTGAGTTTTTAACTCAGAAAATGCCTCAGAAACAGGACATTTTTAAAACATTTTTGAGTGTTAATTAAGTGAGTTTATTAAAATGGATAATGAGTCATCACAATAACTACATATTGACACATCTGTCACTCAGTTTATCATATAGTTAACACATTTCTGCTCTTCTGTGGTGTTCAGATTGTTTATTTTTGTTTTGTCCAACAGCTGCATAAGTATAAAATAGCGATTCAGTTGTTGGTTAAAAAAAAGAGAAGCCTGCTAAAGTATTTTTCTGTGCTGCTTCTGTGGGTGTGAAGTTGCCTGACAACATACAGATAAATGACATTGCATTTTGCGATAAAATGGTGAATATTACCACATAAAATGAGCGATTTACAGGGACTTTTGGATTTAACACTTGATATTCTCTTGACTGTCCTATAAGTGCTGCTACATACTAAATGACTATGATGTTTGTTGGTACATGTTTCAATATAAATTCTGAGCAACTAAGTCCCATGTGAAGACTTATTAGGTGTTTCTTCCAACTTGGGGAAAGTTATGAGGGCAGAAACTGTTTGCTCCTTTATCTTGATCATGTTGTGGTGTTGACAGGACCTGATGCTGCACTTTAATGGATTTCATTGGCCAAGCACTTTATGTTCCCGTTGCAAAAGTTGAGCCAGAATCAGCACTTTTTGCTGGAGCTACACTACCGGTCAAAAGTTTTAGAACACCCCAATTTTTCCATTTTTTTATTGAAATTCAAGCAGTTCAAGTCAAATGAACGGCTTGAAAGGGTCCAAAGGTAAGTGGTGAACTGCCAGAGGTAAATAAAAAAAGGTAAGCTTAACCAAAACTGGAAAATAATGTACATTTCAGAATTATACAAGTAGGCCTTTTTCAGGGAACAAGAAATGGGTTAACAACTTAACTCTATGGAGTCTTGGGCTATTTTGTCCATTTTTGAATTCTTTTCATGTCTTTGTAAGTCATTTTGTGTCTTTTTTTGGTCATTTTGGTGTCTTTTTTTAGTCATTTTGTGTCCTTTGGTCATTTTGTGTCTTTTGGTGTCTTTTTTTGGTCATTTTGTGTCTTTTTTTGGTCATTTTGTGTCTTTTTTTTTTAGTCATTTTGTGTCTTTTGGTGTCTTTTTTTTGGGTCATTTTGTGTCTTTTTTTTAAAGTCATTTTTGTGTCTTTTTTTGTCATTTGTGTCTCTTTTTTTGGGTCATTTTGTGTCTTTTTTTTAGTCATTTTGTGTCTTTTTTTTGGTCATTTTGTGTCTTTTTGTGTCTTTTTTTAGTCCTTTAGTCCAACATAAAATGTGATTTTGAATCTTTTTTTTACTTTTACACTGAGACATTAAACTGCATAATATTCAATTGAATTCTGGAAAAGTTGGTGTGTTCTAAAACTTTTGACCAGTAGTGTATCTCAGCTCGCTATGGTTGATGGCGTGGATGGTGGATGTGGTCTTTCCTGCTCCGGACTCCTCGCCACGTGTGCGGTGGAGGGGGCTGGGGGGGGTGTGGTGGGCTGAATGCCTCATCCTTTGATGAGATTTGGCGTCCAAAGCGGCACACTGACCGTTCACCTAATTCCTTCTGCAGTGACAGCTGGGCCTCAATGCCAAACCGTGCATGTGTTCCTGTGTGTGTGTGTTGAGTAAGAATAAGATTGAGCGCTGAAGTTCGGGCTGCAGTGGCAGAGGAAGTGGTATAGAAAGTTAAAGAAAGCAAAACTAGGGCAGGCAGAAAGCTCGTCTATTCAATGACTCTGAGAGCGGGTTTTCACTCAGGAATAGAGGGATGAACAACACTAGAGAGAGAGAGATGATGATGAAATGACACGGAGAGGTGGCGTGCAGAAGTACTACTGTATCCAGCTCTGTCCAAGGTTTACACACAGTTTACCTTGTGGGAGGTTCATCACTTAAGGCCAGACAAAACACAAGGACGAGTGGAGGGAAATACCTCTTACTTTTAACTGGAGCAGTGATTCCATGAAAGCCCCAAGGCTGCAAAACACACAAATGCACATTTTCTCTTGTGTGCTTATATAGTCCCATTATATTATTCTGTATGGGTTAATTCACAGTGTGTGTGACAGAGTTGACAGGAAATCAGTTGCCTTTGTAATAACTTGCAGCAAAGGATGTGAAATTGCACTCAATTACTCTCACCTGCCGCATACACACGGTCACATGTGGAAACTTTTTTTTTTCTTTTCTTCCTGTAGTGATTGAAATGCACAGGAAGTGATGTAACTTAAGTGGTGTTGCTTACACCACTTCAGGCAGCTGAAGCATGCTTTAACTGTGCTTCTGTTGGGCTGCAAGAACTGGCTGCTTCTCTCTGTTTTTATACGATTGTAAAGTGTGATTTTTAGTCTGAGTGGCAAAACCAGCAATTTTAAAATTATATATATCAGGCTTTGCCCGGTAAAGCTCCAAAATAATGATAATGTTATTCTCTGCTTAGTAGTGGTGAATTTATTTCTCACAGCAACTTAATTCGATATAATTTTGCAGGTTCAGTAACCGTGCTGTTCTATCTCTCTAATACAGATGTTTTGTCACCACACAGCAGGTTTTAATGGTATGTATTATTTTAATTGAATGGAGGCAAAAATACTCTTTAGTGCCTTTTTTTAAAGTTAATAATTTACCATTTATAATGAGTGCTTTCATGTGGACTGGCTTTGTTGTTTGTTGTTAGTGTCGATGGATTTGCCCTGACTTCAAAAGAAGGAACTCTGACTTTGAGTGGCGTTCCTTTGTCCTTTTTCTAGAAGGAGGTTAGAAATTTTGAGTTCTGAGTTGTCTGGAATGCAGCGTAAGTCGCACGGTGTAACGGTTTTGCCATTTATTCAACTTCTCGAGATATTGGGAGCACTTGATCAGATCTCCTTGCTAATCCAGATGTGTCAGAGCTCGGCCTGTTACAGTAACTGTTGGTTGACATATTGTCCCAGAAGTGTTGCAATAAACAATATTGTTATCCTTTTAAGACATAGTATAATAATAAAAAGTGTCCTTTTTTTAAAGCGCAGTAAACTTTTATTGATTGTTTGTATGGAGGAGCTGCCTGAGCCCCGCACGCAGTGAAACTCCCACACACGGACCAGAGGAGAGGACATATATGACAACAAACCTTTTCTCAGCATCACTTTTTTCCTGTTGTTTAGGTTACATATTGTGAGAAAATGCTTAGGAATTACAGCCCAGACTGGTATTGTGTTTGATAAGATGTTGGTGACATTCTTATGTAAACACAGCTGTTAATAGCGAATGACATATGGACATGACGTCAATCATTTCTGCTGAGCTTGATAAGTTGATACTGTAATCATTGTGACCAGCTCAGTCTGATATGGTGGTATATTTTGTGCTGTAGAACCAAGTAGTAATTGTCCCCATTACTCATTTAATGGAATACTGTTCCATGTGAATAAGGCTGTAGCTCTGTAGCCTTTTTAGATGTCCCTCTAAAACTTAGAGGCCTCGTCCCAACAACCTGTGACTTAGTGCCTGGAGCTACAGTAACATACACTACTGGTCAAAAGTTTTAGAACACACCAACTTTTCCAGAATTTAATTGAAAATTATGCAGTTTAATGTCTCAGTGTACTCTAAAATTAATTAAAGCACATTTGCAACGTTTAAAATTCTTTATTGAGCATGATAGTGTTTTGAAAGTTAAAAAAAAGATTCAAAATCACATTTTATGTTGGGCTAAAGGACTAAAAAAAGACACAAAATGACCAAAAAAAAGACACAAAATGACTTACAAAGACATGAAAAGAATTCAAAAATGGACAAAATAGCCCAAGACTCCATAGAGTTAAGTTGTTAACCCATTTCTTGTTCCCTGAAAAAGGCCTACTTGTATAATTCTGAAATGTACATTATTTTCCAGTTTTGGTTAAGCTTACCTTTTTTTATTTACCTCTGGCAGTTCACCACTTACCTTTGGACCCTTTCAAGCTGTTCATTTGACTTGAACTGCTTGAATTTCAATAAAAAACTGGAAAAATTGGGGTGTTCTAAAACTTTTGACCAGTAGTGTAGATTAATACATGTGTGATGTTGGGACACTATTAAGTTATTCAATTGAGCAAAATATTTATTAGAAAAGGGGAAAATTGAAGTACTAAAGTACGCACGATATATCATATGAAGAAATCAAACTATTTACCCCCAATGGCTTCCTCTGTAATAAATGAATAGGTGGATGGGGAAAATTAGTGGGAGGGTGGAGTGCAGTGTGGTGGAGGAAATAAATGAGGTGAAGGGGGAGGGGAAGTCTATACCAGCAGAAGTTAGCTTGGGTGTTTTTTGCAGTGCATAGAAAGCAACAAACAACCCTCCTCCACCTCCTCCTCCCCGTCCTGGGCTCTGCTATATCAGGCCTACACACTCGTTGATGCATGCTTACATCCACCTACATCCACCCTCAGACTCATGTAAAGTGTGCCATAGGCCACCCAGTACCTCAAAAGTTAATGATGTATACGTAGCCGCAGAGTCATCCGTCTTTCATTTGTTTTTACGCCAATACAACTAGTTAATTAATAGTAATGTTGGCTTGCATTATATATTTTACTTTTTTTTTTTCCACAATATTTTTATTTTATTTTCAGTTTATAACACTTTGACATACAGCTTTTACATTCATGCATCGTCATTCAACTTCCATATTTTCAAATAGCTGCATTTACATAGACAGAAAAATAAAAACAAACAAAACACAACACTTGGAACAGGTTCGCTCCTCCTGTTAAAGAAAATGGTAATCTATATACAATTGACTATCGTTTGTAATTGGTGTGAATTAAAACACGTATATAGAAAAGCAATATGAATCTGACAAGACCGGAATCTGCATTGTTCACAAATACTAGTTATCCACTTCTTCATCCGTTAAATCTACGTCTTTAATGTAGTGAATGAAAGGCTCCATGTGTCCTCAAATACATGCCGTTTAGCCTTTAATATGTAAGTTATTCTCTCTAAAGGAAGGCTTGCTAACATCTGTCTTATCCATTGAGTTGTACTTGGTCTATAAATCTCTATCCACAATAATGCAACACATTTCTTAGCATAAAGCAAGCTGAGGTCTATAAATGTTGCTCATTCCTACTATAGTTATGTTTCTCTGGGTATAAGCCAAACAAAAAAAGTTTAGGGTCCAGTAAAATTTGTTTTGAAATAATCTTTTCGACTATAGCTCTTACCTCTTATATATTTTACTTTTAACCCGGTGAGATCAACAGACGCACACGGAGGCTAACGAGGTGGCAGGTGGCTAACTCCCTTGTCTTCACACATGTGTCGAGACTGAGTGGCTAGTTAGCCAGCTGATTGGCTCGCTGGCTGAGTGGCTACTGACTGACTGACTGGCTGGTGTGCGCTAACGCTCTCTGGCCTTTTGCTGGCTGATTTCTGACTGGCTGGATGGCAGCTGCTGCTGTTCAAACAGAGTTGCATCTGCTGGGGCCTTTGTTCTAATACACACTGATACACACACACACACACACACTAACACACACACACACACACACACAATGACTCAGAGTGTGTGTTTGAAAAGAAAGAAGTTCTTTTGTTTGGTAGTAAAATTGAGGTGGGGGAGGGTTTGGGGGCAGTGCTAGTATGAATTGTGTGTGTGTGTGTGTGTGAATGTGAAAGGTTTTTTTTTTTTTTCCAATGGGTGCATGTTTTTTTCTGGGGTGGTTACAACTGATTAACTGGCTAAACATGCAAGTTAATCTGTTCCACCGCTGCTCAGCAGGTAATAAGGCTGCTAATAAATGTTGAAGCTAATTAGTTTGCATGATGCAACATCTAGAAATGATTGGGTGCTTTAGGGAAACTATATATTTGTGATTTCCTGGCCAGTATTACAATTTTAGTAATGAGAAATTCCTATTAAGGTGCTAGAGCTAGCATCTGCTTCAGCAGACAGTTAACTACCTGTATGAAAACACAATACCAATACTGCTAAGGTTCATCTAAGTCCATGTACATCATCAACAGACTGTTGTACTCTAGTACTGTATATGTGTATCAGTAAACAAGGTTTTTGCTCAAATAATGTGCCAGTAAGTAGTTGGCATGTAGCTATATTTTCTGTCAAATTCTGGTTATCCCTTTATTCAAACTCAATTGTTTAAATACAATTCTGTCAAATTGATAATAAAGGCTGCATGTTTCAAGTAATTGGTGGCAGAAGTTGTTTAATGAATCTGCCTCAGAACTTGTCTCTAACTTTCTGCAGTTGTCCAGGTCATCAGGGAGCTTTCTTACTACTGTTTTCTTACTACTTCATCACAGTCCAATTTTCAGAACAGCACTTCATCGGAAGCAGACAGCAGCCTTTTGGTCTTGTGCACTAATTCCAATTTTTTGTTTTTCTTGCTCCTCTCTCTCTGTTCTGTACTTCATCTTCCCCTCCCTCTGTCTGTCTCTCCAGGAACCTTAATTAGGACCATGGAGTAGCAAGCTTCAAATTTGCAGCTAGCTGATTAGCTCCTCACTGCACAACACACCTCCCTCCATCCAGTCCCATCCATCTGTGGGCCCCCCACCCAGCCATGGCGGACCCAGGGATGTTGAGTTTATTTGGGGACGATGCAGGGCTGTTCTCGGATGGATTAGATGGTTTAGGAGACTGCTTTCCTCAGCAGCCTGCCACAGCCCAGTCCAACCCCTTAGCCCAGCAGACTAATCCCTCTCTGAACCATGAGCACCAGGGAAACAGGGGTTACCACCAGGGGATGATCCACGGTGCTGGGCCCAACCCGGCGCAGCCTAAATTGGGCCAAATGTACGACCACGGCCCCTACACAGGCTACGACCAACCTGGTGCCCCTGCAGGACGAATGATGGCCCAGAATGGTCCCAGCCAGGGGCCACCAAATGTGAACACGGCCATGAATGGCATGGCTTCTCACTACCATAATAACCCAGCTAACTCCAGCAACCCCCACCATGGGTACCCGGGTGATGCTGGGGGAGGAGCAGGAGCCGGTGGGGGTGGAGTTTGGGGCCAGCAGCAGCAGCAGCCGCAGCAGCAGAGCAGATCAGCTTATCAGCAGCCTCCGACACAAGCAGGCAGCGCCCCCAACCAGATGGGAGGCTACCAAATGTCTCAAGGCAACTATGGTGGGATGCAAGGCCCACCAACACCCAATGCAGCTCGCATGAACCAACACTACCCTTCACAGAGCATGGCACCACCTCCACAGACCATGGCCCCCCCTCCTGCTCAGGACCCATCTCACTACCTGGGACATGTTGGAATGGGGGGGGCCCAGATGAGACACCCCCAGCCCCAGGCACAACCCCAGGGGTACACCAACATGGGCCACGCACCCCGATACCCACACTCCCCCTCGCGACAGCCTCCACACCCCCACCAGCACCAACAGAACATGGGGGGGTTTGCAGGTGGCCAGTTTCCTGGATATCAGGCCCAGTACGGAGCCATGGGACCTGGGATGGGCCAGGGTGCTAATGCTAATGTCAGTGCTAACACCAGCCAGGCAATGGGATCAGGGCAGCTTGGCCAGAGGTTTAACCAGGGATCAGGCCCAGCAGCTGGGCAACAGGGGCAACGGTACCCTCCTGGACCAACACACCAACCCCAGCCCCATCAGACCCATCCTGCCCCCATGCAGCAGCAGGCAGGGCAGCAGGGCCAGCCTATGCACCCCCAAAATCTGCCCCAGGCCCAAAACCAGCCCCAGTCCCACCTTGCCCCCCCAGCTCAGGGATCCTACCCCTCCCCCTCATCCATGTCACCCATGCGGGTTTTGGGAACCCCAACCCCTCCTCCCCAACAAGGCAGACCCCCTAGCGCAGGACTAGCTGGACCCCCAGAGGTTGCAGGGTACACAGCCATGCAGACTCCACCCAATGCTATGGTCCATCCACAGAGAACTCCCCAAATCCCCCTGTCTGCCCCACACCCCCATCACCAGCAGCCCCACAATCTGCCCCCCAACGCAGGGCAGATGTACTCTGGCATGGGGCCACAGCGAGGACCACCAATGGGGCCAAACAGGCCTCAGCAGCAGCAAGGTAAGCCCAGGGCCGTTAATCTTGCTTTATCATTGGTCGCCATTGGCACCCAATAAAACAAAAAAAATAGGCAAACTGAAATTTTACCAAAATATTGAGTTTTTTAGTTGAGTTAAAGTGTTCTTGACATTTGCTGTTCCCAAACCCTCTTTGTGGTCACTAGAACAAAGCAAAGCTTTTAGAATTGTGCTGTTACTGGTGTCTTTACACTGTTTCTGCTACATGTTCATAGCAGTTGAAATGAGGAAAGAGTAAGTTATAATTGAGAACATTACACATATTTAAAGAATAAAAACTGTAGTTGTCTCGGCACTTAAATCCTGCTCTCTGACGTGTGAATTTATTGAAGCAATTCAGACAATTAATATGATCTGTGAACCTGTGAGGTTATTCCACACATAAGAATATGTAAAAGGTGTTTGCTGTTTCTTAATGAATTGACAATTGGGTGAAAGTTCAATGCCTGTAAAAAGGCATTAGGAGCTTATTTTGTACTTTGTTTTTACTCATTACTAGAATCTGACTTACTGCATAGTGTCTTTAACTGTAATCTACAAAGTTTTCTGATGGTTTTGGTGATTTAAAACACCAACACAGTAAATGAAAAGGAGAAGTTTTGTTCTGTGTCTTAGTGTCGTGGTGATGGATAGGAGGTAGAACACACGGTATATTTTTTTATGGTTAAAAAACATTCCTACTTCTTGATGTAGTGGTTAAAGTTGTTTTAATCACAAAAAGCTACTGACTCCCTGTCGCTAAACACATGCAGCTTTCAAAATAAGAGCACAGTGTGTTAACAGAATCCACCACAGAACTTACAAGAAGACTGTCAAAATAAGATGCCTTAAATAAAACATATAATAACCTTTATTCTCCTTTACAATATTTCATTAAAATATGCCCCCGGAACCCCTAAATGGTTATTTTTATTATTTGCTCATACTCAAGAGTTAAGAGTACATTTTTTGTATTTGGCAACTGTTGAGACTTACCACTACATTTTAGATTTTCATTTATTTAAACATTTTCTATATCTTTTTAGGTATCTCCTAATATCTTCAAGAATATCGTTATCATGTCAAAAGTTTTAGAACACACCAACTTTTCCAGAATTTAATTGAAAATGATGCAGTTTAATGTCTCAGTGTACTCTGAAATGAATGCACATTTGCAACATTTAAAATTCTTTATTGAGCATGATAGTGTTTTGAAAGTAAAAAAAAAGATTCAAAATCACATTTTATGTTGGACTAAAGGACTAAAAAAAGACACAAAATGACAAAAAAAAAGACACAAAATGACAAAAAAAAGACACAAAATGACAAAAAAAAAGACACAAAATGACAAAAAAAAGACACAAAATGACTTACAAAGACATGAAAAGAATTCAAAAATGGACAAAATAGCCCAAGACTCCATAGAGTTAAGTTGTTAACCCATTTCTTGTTCCCTGAAAAAGGCCTACTTGTATAATTCTGAAATATACATTATTTTTCAGTTTTGGTTAAGCTTACCTTTTTTTATTTACCTCTGGCAGTTCACCACTTACCTTTGGACTCTTTCAAGCTGTTCATTTGACTTGAACTGCTTGAGTTTCAATAAAAAACTGGAAAAATTGTGTTTGTTCTAAAACTTTTGACCGGTAGTGTATCTTTGTCTTTGTTTCTACTTCCAGGGCCTCATGAAGCTCCAGTCAGCCAGGGGGGGGACCAGCGTCTGCTCCAGGCCTCCCAGCAGGCCTCTCGGAGCGGCCAGCAGCCCCTGCAGCCCCCTCCCATGGGCTTCCAGGGTCCGACTGTGGGTCAACACGGGGTTCCGGCCCCGAACCAGGGCATGGCATCACCCGCCCAAAACGCTCAGACGCAGCACGCACACATGCCCCCCCAGCCCCACCACCTGCAGAGCACGCCCCCTCCCCCCAGCCAGGCCTCCCACCCATGGGCACCTCCGCCTTCCGCCTCCCACCCGCTCTCCTCGCCACCTCTTACCCCACAGAAAGTGCCTCACGTACAGGTGAGTCTCCGTCAAACAGACGCTTTGATGTGGCGGCGGTGCTGCATGTGAGTTAGAGAGAGATCAAGACTGTGCATTTTGTTTTCATGTGTGGGTGTTTTTCATGTGAGTGTGTTTATTTTTCATGTGGGTGGGGGAATGTGTGTGTTTGGAGTGCAAGGGGAAGTGTGTGTGTGTGTGTGTGCATAAATGTGTGTGTGCATGACATTTGAGAACACAGCGGTGCATTGGGCGCTGGTTCAGTGGGGTTGTGTGTCTGTGTGTGTGTGTTTCTTTGCCTTTTGTGTCTGCTGTCCGCCTTGTGTGTGATTGTGTTTCCGTGTGTGTGTGTGTGTGTGTGTGGGGAAATGGATTTTTGCAGCTGTTTGTTTCCTGTGAGCTGCATATCCTGAGATGTGTGCAATATACACATGCACATGTGCGCACACACACACACAGAGGCGCCACCAGCATAATCTCTCCTCCCTCTTGCTCCCATATCTCCCCCTCCTCTATAGAGGAAACCTCCCTTCCTGTCTCCCCCTCCTCCCCGTCTCCTCTCTTTCCGCTCTCTCTCTCTCCCTGCCTGTCTGTCTGCCTGCCTCACTGTTTGTTTTATCCATTTTCAGGGGTGTCATCTCTAAGTTAATGTTGTGTAGCCGGATGTGCAGAGAGACAGTTTTGGAAAAGAGAGAGAGAGACAGTGAAGAGAAAAAAAACCTGGGGGGTGATTAAGAGATTGGGGGAGGGGGAAAACGCTAAGAGGAAAGAAGTGGGAAAACAAGTAAAGATCTCTAGAGAGGGAGTCCAGGATCTCTAGCGGAGGAGGAGGAGGGGAGGAGGAGGTGGGGGAGGAGGAGGGGAGGGCTGCTGGGAAGGGGTTAGCAGTTCTCAATGGCAACCTCCATGTTTGTGTTTGTGTGAGCGTGCACCATCGCTGCCGCCTGCATCACGTGCCCCCGGCTTCCATTAGCTTGTTTTGTTGCTCAAAGCTCCCTTTCTCCACTGACCCATTCACACACAATAGCAGCCCTGTGGCCACACACACACACACACACACACACACACACACAACCACACACAGATCTAGTCCCCTTTTTCTCTCCCATTCTACTACTCCCCACTCCTCGCTTACTACTCCCCCTCCCCTCCCCATTCCAAGCCTGCGTCGCTGCGTTTTGTGGTTGACATTTCAGCCGTCACTCCTAATTTATCCAGCACTCCTGACCTAGATGCCAGGTTGACTGGTGAGCCCTGCACCGCGCCTGGCTGAGCTGCAAGTGCTGTCCTGACTCTATGTGCAGGCCCGGCGGTGCCCGTCACACACACACACACACACACACACACACACACACACACACACACACACACACACACACACACACACACACAGACACACACTGACATGCCGACAGTGTGGCTTGGGATAGTGCGGTCTGGAATGGGATGGCAAATGTGCCTGGGGAAATAGGATAGCCTAGCTAGAGGAGTACTCGGGGTGGTGTGTGTGTGTGTGTGTGTGTGTCGGTGTGTGTGTGTGTGTGTGTCTGCGGCACAGGAAGGGAGTTCTCTCTGAGCTTCATGATGCACTTGTTAGAAAGAGCCACACACACACACACACACACCAAGCTGGTCAGTCAGTCATAATGACTGTATGTCTGGTACTCTAAGCTCCATCTGTTCACTAAGCATGGTTATTACACATGCACGCACACACGCGTGCCTTCGTCAGCAGCTCAAGGTCACAGCTCTGGCAGAGTGCTGCGTTGTGACCTTTATTCTACATCTCACTCACACACACACACACACACACACTGTGTTGCGTGCAGCACTTTAGTTGACATATAACATGCCTGTCTCGCCCCTCCCCCGCTCATGCATGCTGTCAGCGAGCTGCTATACCATAGCAGCTCTCAGTGGCTCTGCAGCTTCCAGGAAATGCTCCTGTAATGTGGTGTGCAGCGATAAGAGCATGTTTCATAAGAATCTCCCGAAAAATATTCAAAGAACTGGTTCAACTGGGCCGAAACTTGAGAGGAAAAAATAACAGGGCAGAAAGTTGAAGTGTCTCTCATCAACACTGACGTATAGAAATGCTTTTGAGATGAACACGCCATCAGTCCCGTCAGAACAACGGACACCTAATTGCAAATGAAGTGAAAGTTGCCTAGAGAGAGCCACGGTGGATCAGTTTGGCTGCGTCCTTGTCCTGAAAGATGACATACTTAATCATCCTCTGAGGACAGATAATAAGAGCAGCACTGTGATCACCTTGCCAAGCTAGTTTTCTGCAAGCTGATTCATCTTGGTTTTTGGTGGTTGAGTGATTTTTATTGGAAACTCACCTCAACTTTTTGAAGAGAACAGACATGTAGCTGCTGCTGTAACAGTAAGGGAGCTGCTTCATTCTGAGCGTACCATGAATGGCTCCTGGATGTTGAGGCACTAGATCCGGTTCTAGAGGAGCCAGGCCAGCGCTGCATGGTTCATGATGCATGCAGGTTCAGTTCTGTGTCCCGCTTCACCCTGACTTGCTCTGACATCATGCATATGTGGGCAACGATAAGCTCACAAGATCGAAGCAACCACAGTCTACAGAGCCAAGAACAGCAGTTGCTCTCCCTGACTGCTAGACCCAGGGCATGATGGGAATCGCCTGGCTCTCACCTGATCTAACAGCTGATCAGAATCAGAATCACTTTATTAGTCCCTTGAAGGGAGATTTGTTTTGCAGCAGGACACACAAGACAAGGTACACAACAATAACATAATAAGACCCAATAAATATCTAATAAAACACAGTCAAAGAAACGCCATACGCATATATAAAATCACTGACACATGTTCGTTGCAGAGCTGATACCCCTAAATGGAGAGTTACTACCTAGTATAGGTAAAAAGTGCAATGTGCAGATGTGCAAGAAACAGACTTGTGAAGATGAGCAATTAGAGGGTTAATTTCTATTAGTTAAATAAATGGCAGATTGTTGACATGTGACATTTTATAGAAGTTTTTAAATTGAGAGATTTAGATTTTATTTGTCCGATGGTGATTCTTGGCAGTCAGGAAGACTAGATACTTATTAAAACGGATCATAAACGCGCACTCTGTTTTATATTGGACCGTTTAATTATTGAAGTATTTAGCAACACAACAACTTGGCCAGTGAGATGTGAGAATCCTGAAACATCTGCACAGATGTGAAGCCCTGACATACAGTCTCTTACCACTGGTCTGAGAGGGGGGAAATCTTTTTGACATGATGCTGATGGCGGTTGAACCATGAACCGAAATTCCAGATGACCTGTAGAGCATCAAAATATGCCTTTTCTTCCTTAATTAAAACCACTGGAGACTGGGTACAAACTGATATATGGGTCTGATAACAATTTTTAATCAATCATAATCAGATCTAACAGGATGTGAGTGTTTCTTTGACCTCCTGTACAGACTAAAGGCTGGAAACTGTCCCGACTTTTGGCCAAGCGCAGCTCATCACGAACTACCCTATTAACTCTGGGCTTCGATCTTGAACTCTTTGTTAGATACAGTTATGAAAAAAATTATTAGACCGTTGCTTTCTTCAATTTCTTGTTCATTTTAATCCCTGGTACAACTAAAGGTACATTTGTTTGGGAAAATATAATGATAACAACAAAAATAGCTGATAAGAATTTAATTTAAGAGCTGATATCTAGACATTTTCCATGGTTTTCGTGATAAAAACCAAAATCATTACCAGGTACCAGGCACTAAAATGAACAAGAAATTGAAAACAAGTGTAGTCTCATATATTTTTTTTCCATGACTGTATGTAAGCTTTCAAATGTGCATTAGTTATCTGCACCAACCAAGGATCAGAGAATGGTTCATGACCTTCTCTTAGACTTGTATATACACTACTGGTCAAAAGTTTTAGAACGCACCAACTTTTCCAGAATTGAATTGAAAATGATGCAGTTTAATGTCTCAGTGTACTCTGAAATTAATGCACATTTGCAACATTTAAAATTCTTTGAGCATGATAGTGTTTTGAAAGTAAAAAAAAGATTCAAAATCACATTTTATGTTGGACTAAAGGACTAAAAAAAGACACAAAATGACCAAAAAAAGACACTTAATGACAAAAAAAGACACCAAAAGACACAAAATGACTTAAAAAAGACACAAAATGACTTACAAAGACATGAAAAGAATTCAAAAATGGACAAAATAGCCCAAGACTCCATAGAGTTAAGTTGTTAACCCATTTCTTGTTCCCTGAAAAAGGCCTACTTGTATAATTCTGAAATGTACATTATTTTCCAGTTTTGGTTAAGCTTACCTTTTTTTATTTACCTCTGGCAGTTCACCACTTACCTTTGGACCCTTTCAAGCTGTTCATTTGACTTGAACTGCTTGAATTTCAATAAAAAACTGGAAAAATTGGGGTGTTCTAAAACTTTTGACCGGTAGTGTAGCTATAGCTCCCTTTATGAAGCACTTGTCTTGAGTGGAAGTGAAAGCAGGACTGGTCTTGTTGGATATCTTCTGATAGATATGTGACTGATGGTGCTGTAACCTGCTGGATGGTGGCAGACAGAGCAGCTGTCAGATCTGGAGAGGTGGCTGAGTGGATGGAAGGAGCGAGTAAGGGGAGAAGCTGAACCATGAGGACCGTATTTCCTTTCACTCCATCCTTTGGGAGTCTTAAGTGTTTCTGCCTGGTAGATTTAACCCTTCCATCTTGCTCTTCTTCCAGCTGTCCCACCCTCCTCTTCACTCACCTTCCTATTCTCCTCCAGCCCTCCCCCCGGTCCTGTGAGAGAGGAAAATCAACCCAGTTGATCTCCTCTGAGTCTGTTATATTAGCCTCTGTTGGTGTGAGTGATTCATGGAGGTGCTCATGGATCTTTTTTATTAAATGTAGTCATCGGTGATAACATTACAACCTGTTTTTGGAAGTGGACTGTAATGGTGTTTCAGAGAGCATCCGTTCTCTGTGCAGATCTGGATATGCTGGGCTAAAAAGAATATCACGATATTTCAGGCTATTTTTGCGATATTATTATTATTATTTCTCTAAGCAAAATGCCAGATTCTCCACTTTGAATACTTGTTGGTTATCTGTGGCAGTAAACTGAATATCTTCAGTACTTTTTGAACCAAAAGGACATTTTATGGATACAAATATTCCCCAGGTTTATTGATAAAACGATTATTCTTCACGATATTACGAAATACTTAAAAAGATATAGAAAATATGTGTTTTTTTTAGACTGTATAAATAAATAAAAATCTAAAATGTAGTGTGAAGTGCAAATCTCAACAGTTGCCAAATACAAAAAACGTTTACTCTTGACTCTTGAGTATGAGCAAATAATAAAAAATAACCATTTAGGGGTTCCGGGGGCATATTTTAATGACATTTTGTAAAGGAGAATAAAGGTTCTTGTATGTTTTATTTAAGGCATCTTATTTTGACAGTCTTCTTGTAAGTTCTGTGGTGGATTCTGTTAACACACCGTGCTCTTATTTTGAAAGCTGCATGTGTCTAGCGACAGAGAATAAGTATCTTTTTGTGATTAAAACAACTTTAATTGTTAGCTAATATTAACCTTACGCCACTACATCAAGAAGTAGGAATGTTGCCAATATCGTGATATGCATTTTTTTTTTTTAACCATAAAAAAAATATACCGATATTATCATGAATGATACGATATGGCACACCCCTACTGGATATAAACCTGTACAATCAGCAGCCCAGCGAGCTGAATTCACCCTGCAGAACGCCAAACCTGACGCAGGACTGGAGCGTGTGTGTGTGTGTGTGTGTGTGTGTGTGTGATTGTTTGTGTATACACTGTGTGTGTCTCCATTGTCATTCGTGTGATTGATTATCTGGGAAGCTTGGCAGGAGGACAGATTTATCTCTTGGCACTGCATCTCCCCCCATCTCTCTCTCTCTCTCTCTCTCTCCCTCCTCTCTCTCTCTCTCTCTCTCCTTTCTGTGATTGTCTCTCTATCTTTACCTCTCTTCTAGTTATCCCCCCCTTTTCCTCTCCTCCCCTTACTCGTGTGTCTAAATGGCTCAGTTTACGTGTGTGTCAGCAGGTGTTTGTGTGCATGTGTGCAGAGGTTTGTGTGATGCGTGACCTTGCAGTAGTTTGGTGTGTGTGTGTGTGTGTGTGTGTGTGTGTGTGTGTGTGTATTAGCATTCTCCTGATGGAAGTGGACTTTCAGTGATGGCACCCCAACTCTTTTCTCCTCCACGTGAACACAACCAAGCTGTGCTAAGTGTGTGTGTGTGTGTGTGTGCATGCACACAGAGGGGAGCTGCTGCTGTGGCATTTTGCTATAAACTTGCTGATGCACACACACACACACACACACACACACACACACACACACACACACACCAAAAGTGCACACTCTCAAAGGCATACTCGTATGACACACACACACTCACACACATACTCCCTCGCTGCGCCTTTTTGAAGTATGGAGATAATTTATTCGTGTCATGATGCCTGATTTCCCATCTGCTACTGGGACCCTGAGCAGCTGGAGAGAGAGAAAGAGGGAGGGAGGGAGGGATGGAAGAGAGGGTGAGGGAGGAGAGGCAGCTGGAGAGGCTCCCAACAGCTGGTAACCAGTTGCCTGTCACAGAAAGCTTACTGGGGAGCAATGAGGAGAAGGTTGAGGGAGAGAAGGAGAAAGAGAGGAGAGAGGATTTGGTCTGCAGGAGGAGGAAAATGAGTCGTCAGCCAGTTTGTTTACTGAGGTTAGCCTGCTGGAGGGGGAGGAAGCTGTAGCAACAGGGAGTCGAGGAGAGGGAGGAGGGAGGGGGTGGTAGCCATGTGCATGGATGGATGGATGGATGGATGGATGGATGGATGGATGGATGGATGGAGCCCCTCTTCCCTCCCTGCCGCCGCCATTACTGACAAATTCAACCCCTCAGCCTGCAGAAATTATAGCCGTATTGACAGGCTGGCACGGAGAGTGTTGATGCAAAACATTTCATAGCATTTCATGTCCTCAGACCGATCCATATTCCATGAGATTTAGTTTAGAGCTGAAACATTAAATTGATTAATGCATCAGCATCAACAGTAAGCTCAATTTTGAGTCATTTTTCTAAGCAAAATGCCAGATTCTCCACTTTGAATACTTGTTGGTTTTCTGTGGCAGGAAACTGAATATCTTCAGTACTTTTTGAACCAAAATGACATTTTATGGATAAAAATATTCCCCAGGTTAATTGATAATAACAATAAAGGTTAGGTTAGGTTGAATGAATGTAAGATTTTTCTACATTGTCCTCACACAATCCATATTCCATGAGATTTAGTATAAAGCTGAAACATTAAATTGATTAATGCATCAACAGAAAATTTGCCAACAGAATTTTGAGCAAGCAAAATGCCAAATTCTCCACTTTGAATACTTGTTTTTCTATGGCAGTAAACTGAATTTCTTCAGGTAATTGACTGTTTGCATCTATAAAATAAATAAAAAAATCCCCATTTTGACCAAATATTCCCTAGGTTAATTCATAATAATAATAATAATAATAGTGATGATGATACTAATACAAAATACCATAATGGTAAAATTGATAATAAAAGTAAAGGTTAGCTGCTGCCCCAATTTTTGTAGCTTACCCTTTTTTTCTTTTCTTTTTTTGAATGTTTGGAAAAAAAATTGGAATTTGCAAGTATTTGAATGAGTGTCCTATTAAGGGTTAAAGTGGTGAATCTGGGAGAAAAAAGTTGCTTTTTTCCCACTTTTTTCTCTTAAATTTGAGACTTTTTTCGCTCAGATTTGCCACTTTAAATCTCTTAAATCTGAGACTTTTTATCTTGTAGATTTGCCACTTTAATCCAGTAAATTTTATTTCATAATAATAATTATAGTGATGATGATAATAATACAAAATACCAGTAAAATACAATATAATACAATACACTACAATAGTAAAATTGATAATAATAAAAGTAAAGGTTAGCTGCTGCCCCAATTTTTGTAGATTACTCTTATTTTTCTTTTCTTTTTTTGAATGTTGGACTTTTCTGCGTTATTGAATTTTCTGAGAATTTGGGCGCTAACTTTCTCCTCTCTCGCCTCGCAGCATTCCCCCACCGACCCGTCAGTCGATGCCTCAATGATGGTTCCTGACAGGCCGACAGTCGGCGCCGGTGCCCCCGGACAGCTTATCAGCACAGAGCAGCCCAGCACCCAGGAGACCAAGCCAAAAAAGAAGAGAAAGAAGAAAGCTAAAGTAGTGGACGCAGAGGAAGAAGAGGGAGTGAAGACGGCGACGAGAGAAGCAGCGGAGGAAGACGTGAAGTCTGATTTCCCCGGAACAGGAAGTGATGCGGGTGAACAGGTTACTGGCACAGGAAATGTAGAGGGAAGTTCACCGGTGGTGGAGGAGAAGAAGAAGCGGAAAAAGAAACCAAAGGAGAAGGCAGAGGGCAAGGAGCCCAAAGAGCCCAAGACCCCCAAGACGCCCAAAACACCCAAGACCCCCAAAGAGCCCAAGGAGCCCAAGGAGAAGAAAACCAAGACCCCCACGCCCAAGACCAAGACCCCCAAGAAAACCAGGTAGGAGCAGCTTTAAGTTACTCATCTTTGTGTGTTTGATTGTAAAAAAGCTTCCCAAGCATGTGTGAACTACCTTCATCAGCTGCTATTAACACTGTGATGAGCTTCCTAAAGTCTTCACTTTGCACCATTAACTTCCCAAGTGTGATGTTTTCCACATTAACCCTTTGATGCACAACATGGTCTAAAATGACCCTCATTCATTCCCTTCATGTTATTTAATGCTGCTGTGTGTTTCTGTGCTCTATCTTTTAATATCAACTTATTTTATGATTGAATATTCCAAGTATTCTTTAAAAATCTTTTTTTTTTTTATAACAACAGATCATTATTTCCATTTTGTTTCTCATACTTTATGAAGAAAAAAACGTTTTGTACTATTATAGGCTATAGCTAACGACCTGGCTAAGTGGCTAACTGGCTACTTAACTAACTATTTAGCCAAGAAGTCAGCTAAGTAGTTAGCTTAACAAGCTACTTAACTAACTATTTAGCCAAGAAGTCAGCCAAGTAGTTACCTTAACAAGCTACTTAGCTAACTATTTAACCAAGAAGTTAGCTAAGTAGTTAGCTTAATGAGCTACTTAACTAAAAAATGGATATGGGTCATTTTTGACCCATGTTGTGCATCAAAGGGTTAACAGACATAAAAACAGAAACCATTTCAAAGCGTTTCTATTAGGTTCTTCCGCCCAACTTCCTGCTTTGGTTGGTACTTTTCTGAGCCGATACTAACTGGTCTACGCTGATTGGATACGGTTGAGGCGGAGATTTTTATGCATCTGTGATTCATTTGTAGACTGGTGCAAACTGGTTGCTGAGGGGTTAACATCTCCTGCTCTGACTGCAACTGGGAGGACTGGGCCGCTTGTGAGTGCTTTGGGGCGGCGCCTACTACTCGTTAACCCTTTGATGCACAACATGGTCTAAAATGACCCTCATTCATTCCCTTCATGTTATTTAATGCTGCTGTGTATTTCTGTGCTCTATCTTTTAATATCAACTTATTTTATGATTGAATATTCCAAGTATTCTTTAAATATCTTGTTTTTGATAACAACAGATCATTATTGATCATTTTGCTTCTCATAATTTATGAAGAAGAAAAGTTTTTGTATCATTACATAGCTAACTACTCGGCTAAGAAGTTAGCTAGGTAGTTAGCTTAGCAAGCTACTTTGCTAAATACTTAGCCAAGAAGTTAGCTTAACAATCTACTTAGCTATAAAATGGATATGGCTCATTTTTCACCCATGTTGTGCATTAGAAGAGTAGTGACACAAAAAGGGATTTATTAAAAAATGAATTAAGGAAAACATAAAAATTAAGATGTATGATGATCAAAAACAAACTAATTGAGGAAAACCTGAAATACTGAATGATGAATTATAAATATATAAAGATATAGAACATAAAAACTGTCGGGTCACTTTAGACCCATGTTGTGCATCAAAGGGTTAAGAAGAGTAGGAACGAGTCTCCAGAAGTCTCCAATAACACCAGAAAAAGTCGCTAGATTTGTCGATAGTTGCTTTTTTGAAAAAGAGTCTCTAGAGGGGTCTGGATAGTCTAAATATAGAGACAAAGTCACTAAGTTGGCAGCACTGCTTGCTGCGCCGGACTCCGTTGGTTAGCCGCTACAAAAGTACCTGTATGGGAACAGAGGCCCAGGTGAGCTAACTAGTGGGCGGAGCCAAAACACTTTTCACTTCTTGGTTCACTTCTTACTTCTCCAGAGCAGATAAAAGCACTGCCTACTGACCAGTACGTTTTGGAAATGTATAATATTATAGACTAACTGTGTCAGCTTATTGAGCTGTGTTTTCTAGTTCCATATCAAAGCCACTTTATCATGTTTTTATACCCACATCATCCTACAACAGAGATTAATCCAGACACTGAAGCCACATTACTAATTCACACACCACCAATTTGAATTATGTGTCTGTACTTATTTTTTATTTGCTCCCAAGTCTGTTTCACACCACTGTGTTGCAGCTGAAAGACTCTAAACTATCACACATGCCACGAGAATACACACAAGTAACACGTTGATTTGATTAAATGTAATTGTAGTGGTTCATAGATAAACCTCCATTACAGGACCACTTACCGTGATTGATAAAAAAAGATACCTTGGCTAAGTTTATAGTGCAGGGCCGCGCTCAGGTGGTCGTCATTGGTTACCAGCACATGGAAACAACTGAAGAAATATGTAAACATTACTAATATTAGTGATGCAGCCTATTTACTGATTGTTTCCCACGTGAGAGTGCATATACACTACTGGTCAAAAGTTTTAGAACACACCAACTTTTCCAGAATTTAATTGAAAATGATGCAGTTTAATGTCTCAGTGTACTCTGAAATTAATGCACATTTGCAACATTTAAAATTCTTTATTGAGCATGATAGTGTTTTGAAAGTAAAAAAAAGATTCAAAATCACATTTTATGTTGGACTAAAGGACTAAAAAGACACAAAATGACCAAAAAAAGACATAAAATGACCAAAAAAAGACACAAAATGACTTCCAAAGACATGAAAAAGAATTCAAAAATGGACAAAATAGCCCAAGACTCCATAGAGTTAAGTTGTTAACCCATTTCTTGTTCCCTGAAAAAGGCCTACTTGTATAATTCTGAAATGTACATTATTTTCCAGTTTTGGTTAAGCTTACCTTTTTTTATTTACCTCTGGCAGTTCACCACTTACCTTTGGACCCTTTCAAGCTGTTCATTTGACTTGAACTGCTTGATTTTCAATAAAAAACTGGAAAAATTGCGGTGTTCTAAAACTTTTGACCGGTAGTGTACATACACACAAGCTCGTTCACAAACAGAGGCACACACACACACACACACACACAATCCATCACTCATGTGACCAACCAGGGGGAACTGAAGGGGTCACAACCTCTGAGCTGTGAACCACCCGACTGTGTGTGTGTGTGTGTTCACAGGCCTTAGTAAAGCATGGAGCATGGACTTCCTGACAGATCTGAGGATCAATGACATTTTCTCCTGTAGATACTGATCAACGAGGTTAAAACCACCGTCAGCTTTAGTGTTTTAGGTCAGCTGGAAGGTAGTTTATTCACCACCACTTGTCTGTTAACCTCCTGGAAACTAGTTTACTTATTTAATTTTGTTCATCTCTGTGTATTAGTGTTTATTTTTGGGATGTTGCATGCATTTTACTACCCGGAGATCACTTGTGTGTATTTAATTCCAAACGTTTTGCAGTGAGTTTTGCATATGTTTTTATATTTTTGCTTTTCCTTAAGACTCCTCAACAGACATGTGACCCAAAGGCTACTTCCAAGTATTTTTTTTCTTAAACGGGGCTAGTCAAGTTGATTCCTTATGACAGTCAAATGACAGTCAAATCTTTGACGAGCAGGTCATGCATTCAACAGGTCATATTTTTCCTTAACCCTTTATCAGGCAAAGAACTATATTTGGTAACTTCAGGGAATATTTTGAGAAAAAAGTTGCAAATTTACAAGATTAAAGTGGCAAATCTACAAGAAAAAAAGTTGCAGATTTACGAGAAAAAAGTGGGAAAAAAGCAACTTTTTTTTTCTCTAAATATTACCTGAACTTACCAAATATAGTTCTTTGCCTCGGCAGGTATGATGAGGATGATGAGGTAGTGTTGCAAGTGAAGCTTAAAGTTGAGGAAAGTTTGAGAAAATGCTGCAGTTGTTGTCGTCCATACATAGATGGAAATTAAATTAAAATATAGAATAAACATAGAAGCCAAGTCATTTTGTCACTTGTCAGTAGAGTTGCAAGTAATCAACAGTGACCCTGGTCAACTCAACTTCCCTGACCTGATTCATTCTAACTGAAGATGTAAATCATGTGGTTGAAAGGACAGGAAAAAGCTCGTAAATGGAGATTGGAATATTTTGTCAAAAATCTGAAGTTTTTATTAGATGTTACTCAAACTGGAGGAAATGGTGCGAGAATTTTAGAGACAATTTTCAGCAGAAGATTACTTCAGATTTGGTGCTCTAGTGCAGTAGTTCTCAACCTTTTTGAGTCGATTGACCACAAAATGACCAGAAAAGACACAAAATGACCAGAAAAGACACAAAATTACCAAAAAAGACACAAAATTACCAAAAAAGACACAAAATTACCCAAAAAAGACACAAAATGACTAAAAAAAGACACAAAATGACAAAAAAATAAATAAAATGACAAAAAAAAGTCACAAATTGACCACAAAATGATTTTCTTTTAAAACACAAAAGACACAAAATGACCCAAAAAAAAAGACATTAAGTGACCAAAAAGACTAAAACAAATGATTTGGCGACCCCCAGAAATCATCTCGCGACCCCAATTGGGGTCCCGACCCTAAGGTTGAGAATAGCTGCTCTAGTGAGTATTTTGGCAGCAGGACCATGTATGATGGATTGAGTTAATAATATAAACAAAAGACTGTGTGTCTTCATGGCAAAGTGATGCTTTAATAGTTTAGTAAAAGTTAAGTTTTAAGAACGGCACAGTCTGTGGACTAGCATTGTTGGTTTTTAAGGGACTTGTTGATAAGAAAAGAGTTTAACAGCAGCTTTTAAATGTTTACTTGATGGATGGGAGTGTTGAACAGGCAGTTTGTGTTGATACCAAGCACGTAACCATGTTGATAACCATGTAAGGAGCATGATCAGTAGAATGTAAACTTCCTTCCTGTGCAGGATATAGATGAGTTAGATTGAGCTTTCATCACAGTGTGTCGATATGGTTTTCACGTTGTTTACACTCAGCTCCTATCACTCTTCCTTTCTCCTTTCTCTTTTTGGGGCAAGTCCTTCTGTTTTATTAACTTGTATGTGATCTTCTGATGCTTTCTCACATCGCCCTTTGAGGCTCCGTCAGATCAGATAGAGATGGGAAGAGAAGAGGCAGAGAGAGTTTGTGTATGAGAGTGTCAGAGGAGGTTTCATTGAGAAGGTGGAAACTTGATCGGACTGAGGAATGTGTCAGGCAGCCCCCATCTCTCCCTCTCTCCCTCTCCCTCTCTCTCTCTCTCTCTCTCTCTCCCTCCCCCTCTCTCACTCTTTCCTCTCGGCCCCTTTTATCCCGAGGAAGAGGGAGGGCCGGAGCAGCAGGCAGGGGTCAGCTCTGGGGGAGGTGTGTGTGTGCGTATGCATGCATGCATCGCCCACTGGAAAAGAGTCGGAGGCGGGGAATTGAGGGGGGGTCGGGGGGGGGTGGCGGCCTGGAGTGAGTGTGTATGCATGAGGCGGTGAGGGGGGGGGGGGGGGGGGGGCGTTTTGTGTGTTTGTGTGTTGGGGGAGGGGTCGCTGGTAATCTTTGTGGCAGAAAATGGCGTCTAATGATAATGAAGGCCATGCTGACCACTCCACCGCCACCACTGTGTGTGTGTGTGTGTGTGTGTGTGTGTGTGTGGGCAGAGGAAATGTGGGGGTGGGGGTCTACATTCTCGGCCCCTCATGTGTGAGTGTGTGTTGGTAAACTAGCTGTTATCTGTTGTCAGGCGTTCCTCCATCTTGAGTGGCGGCCTGCAGCTCCCAGGTTAATTTAGCATAATAATGGCTGCCGGCCATTCACTGCCACTCTAAAATGGTGGACCGCTGCAATCACCCAACTATCTTCTCTTTTATTCTTTCTTCTGCTTTCCCCTCCCTCCAATCCCACCTCTTCCTGCTGGAGAGGAGTGGAGCCTTTCATCTTTTACCCTCCCTCCCCGTCCATCCATCCCCCCGTCCTCTTCCTCTCTGAATAATGCCACGGGTTGACGACTGACTGAGGTGGATTTTTTTTTTTTCCCTTTGCGTTCCTGTATTGTCTTTTGCCTACAAGCTCTTTAACTTTCAATGTTTTTAAATGCATTTTAGCATGGCTATCATGGAGCTGAAACTCTTCACTAGTCATGGTATCAACAGGAAAGTTGGACAACAAGTCTGGATGAAGTCTTTGTTTTTTTCATGCGGATTATTTTGAGATTTTATTATTTCTTTAAGCCAGCGGTTCCCAAACTTTTTCAGCTGTGCCCCCTCTTCTATGTCCCAACTGGGTTGACGCACCCCCAATCCCCCACACCTTCAAAAAAAACTAAATGCAATAAGAGTTTTTATAGCCATATTAAAGGTGGAGGATGATGACAGGCTCAGGATCAGAGGCAGAAAGCAGATCAGTTGGGAAAATGACATGTTATAATATTTTGAGCTGCGTTGAACAAAAATTGCTGCAAATTTAAATGAGCGTGGAGTGAACACAACCCTGTCATCATAACACAGGCTGGAAAAATGATACAAGAACAAGAAGATAACTTCTTCTACGCTTCATTATAAGATCAAAAACAACCAAAAATAGATGCAAAAATGACAAAAAATGACACAAAATTATTAAAATAGACACAAATTGACCAAAAATACATGTAAAAATTACCAAACAACCAAAAATAGATGCAAAAATGAACAATAAATGACACAAAATTGAATAGCTTGTATTTATTAATTAATAACACGTCTTTATTGTGTGGGGGTAAAAAAGTAATTGTGTCATTATCAGACCGCCATTACATTTTTCATCTTGCGCACCCCCAGGGGTCCAAGCACCACACTTTGGGAATCCCTGCTTTAAGCAATGAGGTGTTGCCTTAACTTTTTATTCTTTAGAAGGATTGTTATTACTTACATTTCTGACTGATGAGTAAACAGAGGTGATGCAGCATAGCATCACGATGTTTCGCCTGGTAATATTATATCGATTCATAGTATCGATATTTAGCGTTCCTGAGGCCGTAGCGGCTCAATTTTAGGAATATAATGGAGATACTGGCATCGTATGAAACTCTATAGGACAGACTCTAGAAGAATCTATAGGCAGCGTGTGTGGCAGGATATCATGTCGGAAAAATGCTGCAAAGTTTGCCTACTTTGGCTATTTTAGTGACCTCTGACGCCATGAAAAATAGACTCAAAGTCTCCTTCACACACATGCCTACTGATGCTGATAACATGCAGTTTAAGGCAAAAACCACATCGTTTTTCTAATGTAGTGCATCAGGATATCGCATCGGGAAATTGTGGAAAAAAAGCTGCAAAGTTGAGCTTTTCTTGTGTTTCATTCAGAAACATTGAGAGCAGTGAAGCTTGTTGTTGATGAAAGTTTGATAAAATGCTGCAGTTGTTGTCGTCCAACATGTTTGATATCAGTTCAGTTCAGTTTGACTGAATACTTTGTTGGTCAGTCTGTGGGTTTGACTCTCATTGTGGAGAAATAAAAAGACTGAAGTCAGATGAATACTGAGAATTTTCTCTTATTGGACAAAACAATTGATTGAATTTAATTTTGTGGACACAAAATGCAGTTAAACAGCTAAATCACAGCATATTATATTGCAATACCATATGACAAAATGCTTAAAAATGGCAATAATGTATCGTGACTCAAGTATCTGATTCACATTTCTACTGAACATGCTTGATTATAAAATGTTTCTCACTTGGTGTGAAGGAAATCCTCTACAAGGATCCATCAGCACATGTTCCGTTGCATTTTTGGGGGATTTGTGTGAGATTTCCACTAGTGGGTGGAGAAATAAGCCCCGAGGCTCAGAGAGTGTTTCATGTGGCCTATACCACGCCTCAGCATGTTTTCTTCCTGCTCCGTGTATTTGCATCTGTGCATGAATCCTACAGAGCAGACTGAAGCCTGCACTTAATTGATGTACCCGGGCTGTCCTGTTAACCATCTGACTGCAGGCTGGTTCTCAGGTTTCACTTCCTTTTTATTTACTACTTTTTGGCATTGTCACTGCACATCAAATCAGACATTTTCAGAATAATTCAAGGTGGCATTAAGTTGAATGTATCTTGGTATTACACATGTTCTGGGGTAGTTATGTATGGAGATTTATGGACAGTCTATGCTGTAGTTCTGCCATAAAATCAAAGCCAACAGAGCATTTTCATTATGAGTCACTTCCCTTATAGTCATTGATTTTGTAGATCATTTGTGTTTGATTTTACTTTTTTTTTTCTAAGCCAGTTTCCGGCAATGTGTGCTGTCTTAATTTGGCTAATTTATGTGGAGTTAATTTATTATTGCAAGTAGACAAGAATAGTTTTTGTGCAGGCAAACTTGATCTTAATGTAAAAATAAAAAATACCCCCCCGATACATTCAGCCATATTAGCTCCAGCTCTCTAGGAAGCTTTCTGAGCAACACAGAGAGAATCATGTGGTTTACTAGTCCAGTCAGCTCACTCCTCTCCTTTGACCTTGCTTTCTCTCTCCATCCCTCTTTTCCTTCGCTCTCTCTCTCTCTCTCTCTCTCTCTCTCTCTCTCTCTCTCTCTCTCTCTCTCTCTCTCTCTCTCTCTCTCTCTCTCTCTCTCTCTCTCTCTCTCTCTCTCTCTCTCTCTCTCTCTCTCTCTCTCTCTCTCTCTCTCTCTCTCTCTCTGTGTCTCTACCTACCTCTCTCAGAGGAAGTACATCTATAAATAACCCAGCTCTCAGCTGCCACACCCTTCCCTCAGTGTGTGTGTGTGTGTGTGTGTGTGTGTGTAGGGGTGATTTGTTTGCAGTACACACAAACAAGTCAGACATGCATGCAGGCACCTTGCTTTGTGCATGTCTACAGACGTGTGTGTGTGCAAATACAGCACTTTTTGAGCCCTGAAGTGTGTGTGTTGCCTTCTGGCCACTGGTGTTGGTTTTTGTTGCCGTGGGTCGAGTGTGTGTGTGTGTGTGTGTGTGTGTGTGTGTGTGCACGGGGGGTTCAGCGGTATGACTCATCACAGCAACAGGTGTCCCTTATACTCCGCCCTTCCCCCTTTTTTTGTCTTCCTCTTCACTTTGTCTGCCTTTCTCTCCACATATTTTACTCCATTGCTCTGCTTCCTGTCTTTCCTTTATCCCCCTCCCCCCCGATCTGAAAGGAGCATCTCAGCTCCTCTCTGAGACACACACACACACACACACACACACACACACACACACAGCACATCACAGCTGGCCAGCATGTGTGAATGCCAGGCTATAAGCCCGTGAGTATCCAGCAGAGTGAATGAGGTGTACACCTGGACACGATGACTAGTGATGAATGTAAAGAAGGTCCAGTTCATCAAATATTCTGAGTGACACTATTGAAATCTGCCACCAAATGAAAGCCTAATTTAATCCTGAACTCATATGTATTTTGGGCCACTAGGGGGCTCTATTAACCCATTGAGGCCTGAAAAACCGCTGGGCGATTTTAAAATAAGCCTCTAATTTTCTGGAAATTCTGGAAAAATTCTGGGGAAAAAAGTGTCAACTCTTCTACTAAATAATAGATTTTTCAGCCTCTGTAGCAGATAGAAATGAAATTCAAAAAGTATTTGAGAGCTTATACAAATACTACAAAACGACGTAAACGTTTTCCAGGCTTCAATGGGTTAACAGGTTCTCAACACAACATTGACATAACATTACCTTTTCTGTTTATATGGTGACCTTGTTAGCCAAAAATTGCTTATCTACAACATTTTCAGTCATGTTTCTGGCCACTTGATGAGTGCTATAGTCCAAGATTAGCTCTCTTATAGCTGGTTTTTGGTCTCTACCAATTGCTGAGGGAAACATTTGGCGCTGCTCAATGATCCACTACATCAACCAGCCGGTTTCTACCTGCTTAGCACCGAAACGTGAGAAAGAAGTAAGTGGTGTACAGTGAGTTTTTAGAGCTTTATCACTGCTAACTGCTTCCTTCTGCAGCTGTAAAGGAACTGCAAACCAGCAAAAGAACTAGGTTAGCGTTGGTCGAAAGGCGGAGTTTATTATCGAATATTAATCGATTAGTACCCCACGATTATCGAATAGTACTTTTGCCTGAAATGCGCATCCCTACCACGTATATCTACATCCTCCCACCGCAAACAGTGAAGCCAGCAAATCCCTGATACACTCTGCCGTCTTGCACTGATGACATAATTTGGATCTAGTTTCTGTCCAGTTACCATTCAATTACAGCTGTCAATCATGACGTTTTATACTTGTCAGAAAAATGGAAAAACATCAGCATGATATCAACGACCTTAAATCACAGTAATCTTCAGGAAAAATCAGTTTGAACTCTTGAGTTTTTTGTTTGGCTCGTGTCCCGTCCACTAACATTTACCACGTCCCACCACCAGGGGATGAGCTGAAAGTTTTGGTCTTATTGGGGGGTTTAGGGTTGCTGTCAGTCAGCCATCTTTGCATACAGTCTTTGGTATGGACGTATGTGTTCAAAACACATATTTCCTGCTTTTGTCAGAATTAATAGAATAGTGTAATAGAGTATTAACGGTGAAACAGATTTTCGACAGGAGGCTGTGAACTTGTTTGGAGTTTGAGGTATAAGTTGATTCATTCAAACAGATAAAAACCTATTGGGACAACTAAACAAGACCAAAAAATAAATGAAAATAAAGAGGAAAGCTGAGGAGAATTGTAGAATTGAAGCAGCAGAGGCAGATAATTGAAGAGATGGCCTGAGAGGAAAGAGTCGGGAGGTGATGAAGGGATTGAGGAGAGAAGTGAGGCCATGAAGACGCGAGGAGAGAGGAAGAGAGGGGAGAAGGCAGCCAAGTGGAGAAGTGTGTGTGTGTGTATATGTGTGTGTGTGTGTGTGTGTGTGTGTGTGTGTGGCCAGATGGCTCCAGCGTGTGGCGACCAGCCAGAGGAACAGGTGCAGGTCACATGACCAGCCGTTACCACGGAGATGGTGATTGCTTTTGGCGTGAGGATGAAAGGAGAAGGGCCCCAGGGACAGAGGGGGCGAGAGACGTAGAGAGAGAGAGAGAGAGAGAGAGGGAGCGAGGGAGCAGGAGGGAAGGAGGGAGGAAGGGCGAGCGACATAGGCAACACAGGAGGAGAGAGAGAGGCGTACAGTACTGCAACCAGAGAAGAAGAACACAGACTAACACAACTGTTGTTCATTCTGTTTTATAGGAAGTTAGTAGAACATCATGTTGGGTCCTTATGGCCTCAATGTGCACCAGTTACTGTATGTTGATATTATAAAATTACAACAAATTATGAGCTGAACAGTACGGTATGGTTGGGTTGGGATAGCCGGCTCCAGTGCAGATCCAGTTCCAGGTTTTTGCAAAACACCCAGGTTTGCAAAGCTCCAATCCAAACAAAATGGGACTTTTTTTATGTGCCCTTTGGAGGGCAAGTGATGTAAGTGAATGTTAGACGAAACTTGCATTGATTATATAATTTTTCTCTCTTTTGTTCAACTGCCTCGAGGAGGTGGAGGGAATTTTGTTTGTTTTTTGATGGGAGCATGGCTGGTTTTATCAATGGAAGCACCTCAAGTTTTAAGAAATGTAGCTATTCAATGTACACATTGATTCAGTAAAAATGCTTGATTTGAAGTCTGTGTGTAGTCAGAGTTGCTGTGAATTGAAAGCAAGTAATTTCCCTCACAATTTGGTGGGTAGCCCCTGTACAAAAAATGGACGTACCAACACAGAGTCCTATTGGACAGTTACCAATAACAACAGCTCTTAACACAATGTTTGTTTTACACAATGATGTTGTCCTTCCTCAAACTGTGCCCTCTTAAATCTATCGGAAAGAGATTTTAAAATCACTTGCAAAGTAGAAAGTTGCAAGTTGTTCTGCACAGTATTGTGATTATCCAAATATAACAACGTCATGCTGTTTCTCGCTGCAGAGATTCTACAAATCAAAGCTGTTCTGCATTTTACTGAACGTGATTAGATTACTGTCAGAAAATACACTGGAGGAAAACTTAGCACGTCACTCGCAACGCCACATATTTTACATCTTGCCGGTGCACGGTGATCCCGTCTCAAATAGTCTAATAGTTTGTTACTAACTCAGGAGGCGTTTCAGAACCAGGATCACTTGGTTGCATCATTACGGTGTAAATATCGCAGCTTGAATGAGCTTAAAGATTGCTAATGGAGTTGTTTTTAGCGCTCAACAAGACCTCCAGAGTGATGCATCTACGACAAGGAAACTGTCTTGTCAGGTGTCAGAATCTCCCATTTTTACTAACTTAATAGTTGAGAATTGAGGCCATTCTGTTTCCAGAGAAAGAAGTAGTGAAACATAAAAAGTAGTAGTACTATCAAAGTTATTAAGCTACATTTTCCATATTGGATCAACATCATAATATCATTCTGCTGCTGTTTGCAATTTCAGATTGTAGCTACAGATACTTATAAAAATGTTAAACCTAAATAGATGTAATAAGTGGATTTGAAAGGATTCAGCTTCAGTAAGTAGATTCCATGCTGGATAATACTATTGAGTCCCAACTGTGATTATGGCTTATGTAAACCAGTAGTTCTCAACCTTTTTGAGTCGCGACCCCCAATTTAACATGCATGTTGTCTGCGTTGACCCCCCACTCACTGAACACAATCTCACATGCACAGTTCAGATCACCCAAAAAAGAAACAAAATTACCAAAAAAAGGAAACAAAATGACCAAAAAAGACACAAATTGACCACAAAATGATCAAAAAAAGACACAAAATGACAAAAAAAAGAAATTAAGTGACCAAAAAGACTAAAACACATTACCACATGAACACTTTAACACAGTGGAGACAGAGCTGACTTCCAAAATGATTTGGCGACCCCCAGAAATCATCTCGCGACCCCAATTTGGGTCCCGACCCCAAGGTTGAGAATAGCTGATGTAAACAACTGAATGTAGATATTTGAAAAAAAAAAAAAAAAAGTATTTTGTGAGTTTTCTTTGCCTGATGATGGTAACGGAGTCTAAACTGATTGACTGTGTGAGTGAAAGATGGCGAGGCTGATGGCGGAGTGTCCTCTCGCCTTCACACACACACACACACACACACACACACACACACACACACACACACACACACACACACACACACACACACACACACACTCAGATGGAGCCAGCTCCTCCTGCTTTCCATGCCAGAGATTAGAGGAAGCCTGGGGGCCTTTCAACCCCTCCCCCCTGCTCTTTCTGGGGCCTCTCTCTCTCCTCTGTCTGCCTCTCTCTCTCTCTCTCTCTCTCACTCCATCCCTCCCTCCCTGTCTCTCTCTCTCTCTCTCTCTCTCTCTCTCTCTGGGCCCCCTTTCTCTTCCTCTCCGTGCCTGTATCTCTCCATCTTTGCTCCCTCCGCCTCCTCGCGGTCTTTCATCATATTAACCCCCTGTGTGCCAGAGCCTGAGGCACACTAATGATTTCTAAATGGGTAAATCAAACATGGCGACCGCCCTGGGACACACACACACACACACACACACACACACACACACGAGTGCCTTGTAGTGTGTAAACTGTAGAAGAGGTAATACTTTGAGGAGTTGTTTTTAGACACTTTTTTCTTCTCCTGCAAATTAACCCTAAAACACCTTTTTTAAAAAAAAAAACAATATCAAGATATACCCAAAGTAAATTCCAAAGTAAATTTAAAGCTGTTTTTGAATAGTTTGGAGTACATCTAATACTCTTTACTCTCTCGTTGGAGTTTATTCCCAACGCGTGAGAATAACTGTCAGTGCTAGTTTTACTTAGTGATGGAAGTTGAAACACGTTGAAAAATGTTTTTTTTTAATTGTCTGCCTGAATATTTTTGGTAAATACAGGCCTGCTGATCATTATAGCTGGTGCTTATGGGGTCAAAATATAAAATATGTCCTACTGCCAGTTCAAATTTGATGAAGATTGTTTTGTTTTGATGATTTTTAAAAAATGATTTTACTTGTTAAGCACTTTGAGATCTGCTGATAAAATGTGCATTAGAAATATAAATATAAAAAAATATTATTATTATTATGTCTTAAAAAAGACTATTTTACACTGGGTTTTTAAAATGGTTATCATAATAATAATTCTTATGTATTTATGGAGACATCCTTGGTAACCATGGTGACAACCCAATGAATGTCCATACATATTGAACCCTGCAACCTACAGTCATCATTCTGGGCTCTAATGAAAGGTGACTGTTTGAGGACGCCAACAGATTTAAAAAATCTAAACCTTTTTTTTTTTTTTCCTCTCTTCTCGCAGCAGTAAGAAGGTGGAGTCTGAGGGCGGGGCTAGCGCTGCTAAGAAGGATTCCAAGAGGAAGAGAGAGCCGTCAGTCAGCGACGACGTGGAGGTGAAGTCTCCACCACCCTCACCTCCCGAGGAAGAGGATGATGATGGTGTCCAGGTATGACATGCATACAAGCAAAGCAGAAGTTTTAACAGGGTTCCCACAGTCATGACATTTCAAAATCACTTTTTTTTAGGCCTGCAGGGTATCCGCAGGGTCCTAAAAAGTCTTAAAACGTCCAATAATTTGAATTTAAGGCCCTTAAAATGTCTAAAATGTCTCTATATTTCATTAATAACTCTATTACTAACCATTACAATCAATATTTCGTGCAATGGTGTTAATTACCTCACAGATCATAGTTCAATGAGAATTCTTTTTTCATAAAAAATGCATGTTAAAACTCTTGAAAGTCTTAAAACGTCCAATAATTCGAATTTAAGGCCCTTAAAATGTCTAAAATTCTCTATATTTCATTAATAGCTCTATTACTAACCATTACAATCAATATTTTGTGCAATGATGTTATTCACCTCACAGATCAAAGTTCAATGAGAATTCTTTTTTCATAAAAAATGCATGTTAAAACTCTTGAAAGTTTTGGAAACCTATTAATTATGAATTCATTTGTTTCTGTCTCCCTTCATTTTGAGTCTACAATGCATTGGGAATAAATTTGTCCGATTATTGAGAGAAATTTCTAAGCCAACATACTTATATTACCTCATTGGACTCACATCTACTCTGCTGTATCGTCCATGGAGAAATTTGGAAACTTTGTTCATGAAAATGTGTGCAAACCATGTGTTTTGTTTTTTTTTAACTTAGTTTTTATTTACGTTTCATTCACAATCGTGTACAGAATCATATTCAACATATCTGCTGTTTCATACACATGGTAACACTTATGGTACATCAAAAAAAATACAGAGACTATAATGACAAAGAAAAATATGAATTAATATGGAATAAAATAAATAAAATTATATCAGTATACCCATAGCAGGGCACCACCTTTTTAGTGAATATGTGTTTTTGAAGTCTTAAGGAGTATGTTATTTGTTCCATTTGGTATATTTCCTTTATTTTTTCAGACCACATACTATATGTTGGGGGGTCAGGCTTCAACCACCTTACTGTAATGCATTTAATTGCTGTTGCTAGTAATTTTTTGGCTCTTCCTTCAATGCCTTTTGGTAATAGACCTAGTAGGGCCACCATTGGATCCATAGTAATATTTCCACCAAATGCAAACCTTGTTTTGAAGCTGGTTTTAACTTCCCAAGCGTCAATAAAACTCGATAAAGTATTCACAAAGTCGTGGCTAATACTGTGTTGCAGCATCATGTCAGGAAGCCCAGCAAAAAAAAAAAAAAAAAAATGCAGAAGGACGTGAAACCTTTGCCCATCCCTCAGTGTCACAGCCTGGAGAGATGGAGGCTCTGAGCCAGTGGGCGTCTCCTGTTTGTGTTGTAAACCAGCCGTGTTGACAGACCAAGCAGACGCTGCTGCCAACTTCACATGATGCACTATCAGCAACTTTCAGCTGCTGCATGCAAATACAATCCCAAACTTTGTTGCCTGATAGGTCTGGAACGTCAGAGCTCCCCTGTATCCCAGGGACATGCAAAATAGAGATGAAAGAAATCGATAATCCATATTTTGCATGATATTATATCGATTCATGGCCGCTCGATATAAGTAAGTAATATATTTATTGCTCCAATGGCAGGCGAACCAGCAGTATTTTTGAGTTTTTTCAGTTTTTATAGGCTCACTTTTATAAATATACTGGAGATACTGATATCCTATGAAACTAAAAGATCTAATTTCTGCTATATATTTGTGTTTGTTTGTTTTCCTGAGAGTACTTTGCATTTTACAGATATCGCACATAATGGAGAAAATATATTTTAGCATGTTAAATAGTAGAGGTAGGGGAAAATATCGGTACATATGCATATATTGATATTTAGCGTCAGCATTTTCGTTTTCGACGATGGAGGTTTTTCCTCAAACCAACTGCTTCAGTTTCACTTTCACAAAGGTCGCTGCAGGAAATCTTTCCTGCCCAAAGCAAATAACTCTTTTCTTCTCTCTATATCATCCATCTACAAACTACAACAGTTAAATTAAACAGTTGATTTGCAAAATAATGTATCAATACTCACCATATTGCAAAAATGCATAAAATCGCAATAATATGACTGAAGTGACTGGAGTACTGGGATAAAACCAGTATGCTGATTCACACCTCTTATATAAAGCAAGCAGCATCTGGTTTATTAGCTGCATGGACAGCAGCAGGTCCTCTTTAACCTTTAGTTCACAAGAGGAGGTTATTTTTACACATTCTGATCATTTGGCAACAGTTTGAGTCCAACAAAGTGGGTGAAGTCAATATGGATAACATGCAGGACCATATGGAAGAGAATGATGAATAATGAAACAGAAGTCTGTTTGTTGGAGGAGAACAGGCTGGTGAATGACACACAGCCCTGCCGCTTCCTCTCTGCCTTTATCTCTGCTTTAGTAACGTGTCACATAGTCAACAAAAACCAAAACATGATGCTGCAGACTGTCA
>NC_081527.1:37857199-37972199 GCF_030273125.1 Centropristis striata
CTTTTGGACTTTTACTTCAGTAAGTTTTGCATGAAGGACTTTACTTGTAGTGGAGTAATTTCACAGTGTTTTATTAGTACTTTTACTGAAGTAAGGGGTCTGAATACTTCTTCCACCACTGTGTATATATATATATATATTTATCGATACAAATATATCATATTTATTGTTATATTCTGGCCTCTAACACCAGACGTGGAGCAGACCGGACCAGATATAGATTGAGAAGGATTTTCCTGTTTTGCTCCGCAGTGACATTAAGGGAAAAAACGTCTTTTTTGACATAAATAATAACAATTTAGATCTGATCAAGGCTTCAGAAGTCTTTAAATAAGAACCTTGACGGCGCTTTAAAGGGCTGGAATCTTGCTGTATGGATCCTTTACATTTGAAGTTGAATTTGTTCATATTTAAAATAAAAAAAGCCCCTTTTTTTAGCATTTTTCCTATGTTTTACTTCTCCTCCAAGCTTCATTCACATTTGGCCTTTATGTTTTGCCGAAAACGTCTGACAGACTGACGAGATATGAATGAAACAATACTTTGCCTCCGAGTGAAGATGTCAAGCGGAGTGACATCCAGTGTTGACTGGCTCTTCTGTGTGAAACCGGTCTGTAGGCTCCTGCTGCCACACTTAACCACGTGTTGTATAACAATGACCAGCCACTTCTGCTTTCCCTCGTGCATTTGCTTTATTACTTATTATTAACCTTTTTTTTTTTTCAGCTGGAGTCGGGGGAGGAAGTGGAGGTGGAGGAGTTCTATGTCAAATTCAAGGGCTTGTGAGTAACGAGCTATTTTCTCCCTGTCCACCTCTTTTGTTTTTCACAGCAGGGCTTCCTCTTTTTTCAGACATATTTTCAACACACATACACACTGTGAGGCTGTCCAATGGAGTCTGTTAGTATGAAAAGCTCAGAATATTCAACCTCAAAGCCTGATTGACTTTTCATTTAGCTAGATCCGTTCTTTTATTAGATTTAGATCCACTCTTGCATCAAATAGTAGTCGTGTGTGCTGCAACGAAACCTGCACACTATGCACTACATACTGCAATATGTGCATATAATGCATATAATTTAACATGCTTTTGTTTAAATAAACATCTTTTGCATGCACTGAACTGTAATCATGACGTCGCCTATGCTAACCTTGTTAGCCCGTGCAAATCTCAGCTTTTCTGCAGCTTCTAATGTAAATAAGTGAAAAAATATGTCTGTCAGTTATGCAGGTTATTGTAATTTCTACAGTGCATAGTGAAATATTGATGCCTCTCTGGTTGCATACTAGTTTGGGACATTCTTTAAAATCTTGCACACAGTCATGCACACTGATCAGAATGATAAGGTGTGGAAGTTTGCACACAGTGGTGTTTTTGTCAGTTGCTGTTTCAGGCGTCATGCATATTGTTTGTCTATCCAGACTCCAACTAGCAAAGATAATGCCAGTGAGATTTAGCTGCATGCACAAATTTGACCACATGATTTGCAAAATTAATTTCCTCCCAGTGAACAATGAACAACAAGCTCTCCTGTACTCTGAATCACTGAGTGTCTCTGTGTCTCAGTTCGTACCTCCACTGTCGCTGGGCGGACCTGGAGGAGCTGGAGAAGGACAAGAGAATACACCAAAAGGTCAAGAGGTTCAGGGCCAAGCAACAACTCAACAGCTTCATCACTGAGGTGAGACCTTAAATGCTTCGTTTTAACCATTATGTTTTCATGATGAGGAATATTCTTGGACTTTTTGAAAAACACTTTGCATTTCATCTACACGATTACTTATGTAAACCAATTATATTTAATATTTGACATGAAACAAATCTATCTTCATAATTACTGGCCGTCTTCAGACCCTAAATGTGAAAGTCAAAGATCTGTTTCTAATATAAGTATGTAAATATGTTCAAATATATATATTATAAGCTGTTCATGAATACATACATTGCTGTTCTCACTGTTATATGCAAACATGTCAACTGTTTTTTAAATCATTTTTATAACCGTTAATCCCAATTTTTTTTTTTTTATTATTATATTTTCATTCATAGCTAGAAATAATCATCTTCAATGCATCTGGATATTCGCATTAAGAATTAAATAAGCTGCATCGAAGCATGCACACACCGTTAATATGACTAGTGGGTTGCTGTTGGTATGAATTATTTCGCATTATTTTAATCATTTTAATATATATTTTCACTCAAGGTCACTGTACAGTGACAACAAAAATAACAACTAATAAATAACAAATAATTGAACAATTTAGTAAACAGAATGGGGATGCAATATGAGATTTCTTAGGTATAATATGCCAGTTTAAACAGATGGGTTTTAAGCTGTGAAATGTAATGATAAAGGCTTTGAAAGTCTGGGAAATGTTTGAATCTTGCTGTAAAACCCTTTATAATTCAGAACAATTACTCATTTGTTTTCAGTCCTAGTTGTCTTTATTATCTTACTAAAGCTGATTAATAGTAGCTGCATTAAGATAATGAGTGTCACTTGTACAATAATGTACACAGACTGCAGGATGTGGGTTTATTGGGGTCCGATCAAACAGCTTTTCTTGAATCAATTAAATCAATTGAAAACCATACAAAAAGATGTTTAAAACGTATAGAAGTTCCTCCTGGGTTCTACACTGTGAACATGAAATCCTCCGGCCTCACCCTAATAATCTAACTATCATAAAAGCATCTCCTGCTTCTAACAGTAAAACTCTGCTTGCTTTCTCTCCAGATGGATGATGAGCCTTTTAACCCAGACTATGTGGAGGTGGACCGTGTCCTGGACGTTTCAGAGAGCACAGATGAAAACGGAGAGGTGCTTTGATCTCGTCCTGTCATCTTTCATGGGTTTGAGCCTCTCCACACACACACACACTCACCAAGCCTCCCTCTCCTTCTCCTGTGTGTTTGTGTGTGTGTTTGTGTGCAGACGGTGACCTTATATCTGGTGAAATGGTGCAGCCTGCCTTATGAGGACTCCACCTGGGAGCTGAAGGCCGACATCGACCAGTCCAAGATAGAAGAATATGAAGAGATCGCTGCACGCACCCCCGACACTAAGAGAGCGGTGAGGACCCCTGTCTGTGTGTGTGTGTGTCCGAGTGTGTGTGTGTGTCCGAGTGTGCGTGTGTGTGTGTGTGTGTGCGTGTGCGTGTGTCCGAGTGTGTGCGCGTGCGTGTGCGCGTGTGTCCGAGTGTGTGCGCGTGTGTGTGCGCGTGTCCGAGTGTGCGTGCGTGTTTGTGTGTCCCGAGTGTGTGTGTGTGTGTGTGCGTGCGTGCGTCCGAGTGTGTGTGTGTCCGAGTGTGTGTGTGTGCGTGCGTGCGTCCGAGTGTGTGTGTGTGTGTGTGTGCGTCCGAGTGTGTGTGTGCGTGCGTCCGAGTGTGTGTGTGTCCGAGTGTGTGTGTGTGTGCGTGCGTGTGTCCATGTCTTTGTGTGTGTGTCCTAGTGTGCGTGCGTGCGTGTGCGTGCGTCCGAGTGTGTGTGTGTGTCCGTGCGTGCGTGCGTGCGTACGTCCATGAGTGTGTGTGTGTGTGTGTGTGTGTGTGTGTGTGTGTGCGTGCGTGTGTGTCCGTGCATGTGTGTGTGTGCGTGCGTGTGCGTGTGTGCGTGCGTGTGTGTCCGTCCGTCCGTGTGCGTGTGTGTTGGGTGCTATATGGGTCCTAGCCTCCTCCCAGTAGGCGTGTGTGTGTGTGTGTGTGTGTGTGTGTGTGTTTGTGTGTGTTGGCCTGCTGCCTGCTCCTTCCTCCTCCAGATTTACAGCTCCCTTAACTGCTCTCCACAGGGCCACGTTCTTGTGGTCTCACACACTCACACACTCACACACACACACACACACACACACACACACACACACACACGCCCTGCTCTTGTGGCCAGGCCAAACCACTAACAGTGTGTTTAATGCTGAACAGAAGCAGCTGACTGGCTGTGGTCTCTCCCTCAGCTCTCCTTTCTCTCCCTGTGTCCATCTCTTTAACTACGTAAGGCCTCCTGCTTCTCCTCAAGGAGGAACCATGGTAGAAAAGCTCCATGGACGCAGAATTTGGATTTTTTTGGGGGGATATTTTTAGCAACAGTAGCAGTGTAGCTCGAGGGAGAATCACTTGGAACGAACAAAGAAGTGTCTAATCAACTATCTGACAGCAACACATTCATCTTCCACAGACGATGAATGAATGCCAGAGATTTTGTTGGTCAGAATTTCTCCAAAACTCAACCACAGTCCCATGTTTATTGATTTTGCATGTGGACAAACATGTGGCTTAAAAGGGGGACAGGACTTTGGCCCTAATCTGAGCCACCCTGACCCTATGTTGAGGCTGAATATGATATTTTATCGAAAAGTGAGAGCAAATGTTATGTTGTTTATGTACAGTACAGGCCAAAAGTTTGGACACACACCTTCTCATTCAATGTTTTTCCTTTATTTTCATGACTATTTACATTGTAAATTCATCAAAACTATGAATGAACACATGTGGAATTATGTACTTAACAAAAAAGTGTGAAATAACTGAAAACATGTCTTATATTCTAGTAAGCAAAGGGTGGTTACTTTGAGGAATCTAAAATACAAGACATGTTTTCAGTTATTTCACACTTTTTTTGTTAAGTACATAATTCCATATGTGTTCATTCATAGTTTTGATGCCTTCAGTGAGAATCTACAATGTAAATAGTCATGAAAATAAAGAAAAATGCATTGAATGAGAAGGTGTGTCCAAACTTTTGGCCTGTACTGTATGTTTTATTTAAATGAAAATTAAATACTGTATAACAAGAGTACCTTTTTTTTTTTTTTTTTTAAATCAAAGCTCCATAAAGTACACATTTAAATCAAAAAAATATCTTTAATAAAACTAGCCTATGAAATTAAATAGGCCAATCTTTTTCTGAATTTTTTTTTTTATATGAGAAAAGAATAACGAACATTATAAAATAACTAAATATGTCAAACCCTAGTAAGGGCAGCATTTATATATAAAGTTTTTTTTTTGTTGTTTTTTTTAAATTATATTTATTGGGTTTTAAGAATTAACATGACACATACATTAATGAGGGTTTACATGCCCACATTCTTAGATTAAAAAAAAAAAAATGTAAAAAAAAAAAGTTTTTTAACTATATTGATGTATACGATATGGTCTAATTCCATTGCACGTTTAAAAATATATTGATATATTTTTAATATTGATAAATTGCCCAGCCCTACCTGACCCTGAAGGACCCTGTTTATTGAGAACTAGAAGCAGAGAGAAGTGGTGATTGTTTTTTCCCTTATGTAGGCAATATTAAGGCAACTAATTGCCAGACTCTGTTGTGCATCCAGAGCTGTTTGTGTGTCCGCCTGCTGCGCCGCGTTAATAAGCACAAGAGACAAGTGACTCTAAAATCTTCAATTACTAAACAGTTTGCTGTCTCTTTTCCATGAATCTGACCCTCCATACCTCTCAAGAGCTGTTAGCATCATGAATATGGTTTAGATTATAATATTAGAGATGAGATGTTAAATCACTGTGTGTGTTTTAGGATCGGCCTCCTGCAGCCGAGTGGAAGAAGCTGGAGGGCTCCAGGGATTACAGGAACAGCAACGCACTCAGGGAATACCAGCTGGAAGGCCTCAACTGGCTCACCTTCAACTGGTTCAACTCGTAAGTCTCCGTCCTGGTCTTTATTCTGCTAGAATCGCTCCCTGACTGCTGCTGCCAGCCTCTACAATGATCTGATATCAGCACCATCTAATATTCCTAAGTAGACATTAAGTGGCCCTCTAACATCATGCGGTTTAAGTTTTCCCACTGGTGCCGTCCATGCATGAAATGTGTGCGCTGATATTATAACCACAGGAGCCTGTAGACAAACACAAGACTGTAGTTCAACTCCAGTCTGAGTAAATGTTTCTGTTGTGCTTCAAATGTAACAGTTTGAGGCATAAAACTAGTCTTAAATTTTCTGGAAAATCGTAAATAAGCTAAAAATAATGTCTTCTGTTATGCAGGTTATTGTCATTACTCCATTGCATTGTGAAATATTGATGCATGTGTTGAAACTATAATATTTTACTGGAATTGGTATTACTATTGGTTGCATATTAGTTTCAAGGTTCAAGGAATCTTTATTATCCCAGAAGCAAAAGACAATAAAACATCAATAAAACATTCTTATAAAAGTCTTGTCGACATCAAAATTACAGAGTTTACGATAAAAAAATATGCGCTGATGTGATTTTCTAGTTTGGGAGATACTTTAAAATATTGCACGCAGTTATGCATATTATGCATACGACATTTTTCTGTTGTGCTTCAAATATAACTAAACTACTAAAAAATAATGTCTGTGTCGCTGTCCGTCATCTTCTGTTATGCAGGTTATTGTCATTACTCCATTGCATTGTGAAATATTGATGCATGTGTGGAAACTATATAATATTTTACTGGAATTGGTATTACTATTGGTTTCAAGGTTCAAGGAATCTTTACTATCCCAGAGGGGCAATTCACTGTGCAACAGCAGGATGCATCATAATCAGCACATACACAAGCAAACAAACCATCATCGACAATAGACAAAATAAAACATCTCTAATTGAATTATTAAAAAACCTATAGTAGCAGGGACAAAAGAGTTTTTGTGTCTGTTTTTCAGAATGAGGGACCCAAACCCGCTCACAGAAGCAAAAGAGAGGATAGTTTCAATAAAACATCAATAAAACATTCTTATAAAAGTCTTGTCGACATTAAAATTACGTAAGTTTACGATAAAAAAATAGTTTGGGACATACTTTAAAATCTTGCACACAGTTATGCATATTATGCATTTGACATTTTTCTGTTGTGCTTCAAATATAACAGTTTGAGGCGTAAAACTAGTCTTGGCTTTTCTGGAAAATCATGGAAGTATCAGAGATGTTTTCCCGGAATTCAATCAAGTCTTTGAGTATATTTTCCAACTTGTCTCACAATTTTTGTGCATTAGATTACTGGAGTGAAAAACAGGTTGGGTCACTCTTTTTGGGAAAGCAGCATTAATAAAGCAAAAGGGGACGATCTTTAGGTCATGGAAGCACATTGCTAAGTCATGTAACAGTCATAAAATTCAGATGAATTTTATATAAAGTACAGATGGTACCTCCAGCCTCTCATTCACTCTGTCCGTTCTTTCTCCTCCTTAGACGTAACTGTATCTTGGCAGACGAGATGGGTCTGGGGAAGACCATCCAGTCCATTACATTCCTCTATGAGATTTACATGAAGGGCATTAGGGGGCCGTTCCTGGTCATCGCCCCGCTCTCCACCATCCCCAACTGGGAGAGAGAGTTCAGGACCTGGACCGAGCTCAACGCCGTGGTCTACCACGGCAGCCAGGCCAGCCGCAAGACCATCCAGGCCTACGAGATGTACTACAGAGACACACAGGTGAGCAGGAGCAGGAAAATCTGGGGGTTTTTTTTGTTTTACTGGGACAGAAAAGAGAGGGATGTGTCTTTTTTTGTCATTTTGTTTCCTTTTTTGGTCATTTTGTGTCTTTTCTTAGTCATTTTGTCTTTTTCTGGTCATTTTGTTTCTTTTCTGCGTTATTTTTTGTCTTTTTTGGTCATTTTGTGTATTTCTTTGGTCATTTGTGTCTTTTTTTGGTCATTTTGTTTCTTTTTTTGGGTGATATGAAGTGTTCGTGTGAGATTGTGTTCAGTGAGCGGGGGTCACTGACAACATGCATGTTAAATTGGGGGTCGCAACTCAAAAAGGTTGAGAACTACTGTTTTAGAGGATGTCTTTGTTTGTTTCTTCGTCCAAAAATAGATTTGGGTTTAAAATATAATCAAGCTGCTTTATTTAAGGGGTTTAGGGAAGGTGCGTCATTCAAGTGGTGTATACAGAAAGTTAAGACAACACAGGGATTAAGAGTTCTTTAACTTATAAATGTCTCATCCAGGCTTTATATAGTCACACTTCTATATAAAATAAGTGTCATTTGCTGTTTTTAAAAAGGTGAATGTGACGTTGTGGTCATTACTGCAGCCTCACTGGTGGCTCAACCTGAAATTGCACATTTGAAATGTGAACTAATCAGAGTCTGGGCGGTCCTCGCTATAAGAAGATCACTCCTCTTAGCAGCTCTGAATGAGAAAAGGCTCAGATGATGCTGTAGGAGCTGCTGCTGGTGTGTGTGTGTGTATGTGTGTGTGTGTGTGTGTGTGTGTGTGTGTGTGTGTGTGCTTGTTCTTCCTACATAGTGAGGACCAGAACACGTTTTTAACCAACAGAGTGAGGACATTTTTGCAAAGTGAGGACATTTCGGCCGGTCCTCACTTCTTTAAAGGCTTTTTTGAGATTTCAGACTTTATTTTAAGGGTTAAAGGTTACATGATAATGATAATTAACTGAAACTGTATTTTTTGGTTACAAAACTAACTAAAATTATAGTGAAAATGTCTTTCGTTTTCGTCTTTGTCACCTTTTTCATACATAATGAAGATGGATCAGACAAAGGAAATAAAGGCAAAATTTACTGTGACCTCTTTTAATCTCCCACCCAACAAATACCCCATTACAAAAAAAACTTTAAAAAAATAAATACTTAACTAAAACTAGCAAACTCACTCTAAAAACTAACTAAAACTAACTGGATTTGAAAACAAAAATTCACAACGAAATTAAAACTAAAACTAATGAAAAATCCAAAACTATTATAACCTTGCAAGGGAATTCACTGTTCCAGTGAGGGTCCTCACAAAGATAGAAGTACAAGAATGTGTGTGTGTGTGTGTGTGTGTGTGTGTGTGAGGCAGTCAGCAGATCTGAACACCTCTGCGGTCAGCTGGGGATGGCCAGTGCTCCTGTGCTGTGTAAGCTCTTTACAGTCCTCTAGCTGTGAGCCATATATAGTAAGCTCTTATTGTACACTGCTACCAACATCTCCCACTGTAACCTGAACCACAGAAGAAGAAAATAAGCTGTAGTAGTGTTGTCCTTGCTGGCTGCTTGTTCCTAATCCAGCCAGAGGTAATCCTCAAGGTCACCATGGAGCGGGTTCATTTGTTTTTTTAATTTCCACTCTGCTTCACCACACACAGTCATGGAAAAATTATTAGAGCACCCTTATTTTCTTCAATTTCTTGTACATTTCAATGCCTGGTATAACTACAGGTGCATTTGTTTGGAGATATATATATATATATATAAATATAATAACAACAGTATTTCCCACAGACCAGATAGCACTTTGTGGTGCTCCACTGACACCAGTAAAGTCCTAAATTCTTTACACTTTATTGACATTTCAAACCTTTTTAATTCAATCTAATTCAATTGGCTTTATTGGCATGATGTAACACTGTATATATTGCCAAAGCAACCATCAGGAAAAAAGATAACAAGATAAGGAAAGCAATATTTACAATAAATTATTATAATTCTGTTATTCATTTTAAAAGAAAAGAAAAACTAATAACAATAAAAGAAAGCAATATTTACAATCATTGAATTACAATCAACATATAATTTATACAATCTAACTGTCCCAGCAAAAAAAGAAGAAAAAACTAAATAAAGTAAAATAAAATTTTTAGGTGAGAAAGTAGCCGTTTAGATCCCCAGTGCGTTGTTAATTTGTCTAAATACCAGCTGTTTACACTTTTGTTCGGACTAATTCGGCGCTACTCAAGCTAGCCGTCGTGAGTAAAGCACTTCCGGTTACATTCACAAAAATAAAATGCCCGTTGCCGTTTATAACGATAGAATTTGTGCTTTTATTTTGAAAACAGGAAGCGAACCTACCCTCGATGTAGCTAGCTTGAAGCAGCCGTTTTGACTGCTCTCGTCCCGTTAACGGCATCTAAGGAAACCATTCAATAAGCCTTAACGTTACCGGAGAGTCTTAACAGCTCTGAGATCGGCCCGGTTCATTGTAAAACATTTATTTATTGATGTGAATGCGGTGTCTTCTCTGCGTAGGCTAACGTAACGGACGTTAGTTTTTTTAATGTCCTAGAGAGGAGAAAAAAACAGAATAATTTTGTCTTTGTGTGGGAAACACTGAACAACAAAAATAGCTGATAAGAGTTTAATTTAAGAGCCGATATCTAGCCATTTTCCATGGTTTTCTTGATAATAATAAAAAAAAACATAAACAAATGTACCTTTAGTTGTACCAGGCATTAAAATGAACAAGAAATTGAAGAAAAAGGGTGCTCTAAATTTTTCCGTGACTCTCCAGAAGGAACATTATTCCTATGCATGTTTTAAGTGGCTATCATATAAGAGGGTGTCATTTTTGGAATAAAGAAAACAGACACAAAACACAAAGAAAATGTTTTTTCTGTGGCACGTTTTTTTTAGAAAATACAATGAAAAATCTGTTCAAGTCAACGGCACCCATTTCACATTTATACATAATTGTATGATTGATTGATTTTCTGCTTCCCTGTTTCTCTCTCTCTCTTCCCCTCCTCCAGGGTAAGGTAATAAAGGGAGCGTACCGGTTCCACGCCGTGATAACCACCTTTGAGATGATTCTGACTGACTGTCCGGAGCTCCGCAGCGTGCCGTGGCGCTGCGTGGTCATCGACGAAGCCCACCGCCTCAAAAACAGGAACTGCAAACTACTGGAAGGACTCAAAATGATGGACATGGTGAGTGCAACCAGTTCATAGTTATCAGTCTGCTACAGCAAGCTTTTTAATCTATCACATTATATAAAGCTTACAGCATGTTTTAGAGCAGCTATTCTCAACCTTGGGGTCGGGACCCGATTTCTGGGGGTCGGCAAATCATTTTCAGTCAGCTCTGTCTCCACTGTGTTCATGTGTTAATGTGTTTTAGTCTTTTTGGTCACTTAATGTCTTTTTTTTTTTTTATCATTTTGTGGTCAATTTGTGTCTATTTTGGTCATTTTGTTTCCTTTTCTGGTCATTTTCTGTCTTTTTTTTAGTAATTTTGTGTCTTTTTTTGGTAATTTTGTTTCTTTTTGGGTCATTTTGTGTCCTTTTTTTTGGTAATTTTGTCTTTTTTTGGTCATTTTGTGTCTTTTTGATCATTTTTTGGTCATTTTGTGTCTTTTTGATCATTTTTTGGTCATTTTGTGTCTTTTTGATCATTTTGTGGTCAATTTGTGTCTTTTTTTGGTCATTTTGTTTCTTTTTTGGTCATTTTGTGCCTTTTTTGATCATTTTGTGGTCAATTTGTGTCTTTTTTGGTCATTTTGTTTACTTTTTTTGGTTAAGTTAACTATGCTTTTTGCAACTACCGGATCTAAAGGGAGAACAATGCCTTATTACTTGTTAATTAATGGTTATTAAGGACCGTATTATAAAGCGTTACCAAAAAAAAAAAAGGAAATCAAATACGTGGACGTTTCTTCAGCTTGTCACCTTGACCAAATCTGGTCTTTAAGGTCTGAACCACCCATCTTTCCCAGTGTTTTATGAATCCGTCTAACTTTAAAGACATGAGAATTTCTGTATTTTTTCACAACTACAGAAGCCTTTCTACCTGTGCTGTGATATAATCCTTCTCTCCTAAAGCCTAAAAGACATTCTGCTTTTCTAAATCCTAATTGTCTCTTTCCTGTCTCTCCTCTCCTTCCTCCTGCAGGAGCACAAAGTTCTGCTGACAGGAACTCCTCTCCAGAACACTGTGGAGGAGCTCTTCAGCTTACTCAACTTCCTGGAGCCTGAGCGCTTCCTGTCTGAACAAACATTTATGACTGAATTTGGAGACCTCAAGACTGAAGAGCAGGTAAGGAAATGGACATGTGGAGCTAGGACTGTGTAATTAAGGAGGGGGGTTGTTGTCGTCTTCAACTTCCTGTGGCTCTGAACGAAGGGTTAACACTGTATTTGTTGGTCTTAGGTTCAGAAACTGCAAGGCATTCTGAAGCCCATGATGCTGAGGAGACTGAAGGAGGACGTGGAGAAGAACCTGGCCCCGAAGGAGGAGACCATCATTGAGGTCGGCCTGAGCTCATCACAGTCGTCTCTTTATTGGAAGTGGTAAAAAAAAACAATTTTTTTCATGATCTGATCTATTGTTGTTCTAGGTGGAGCTGACCAACATGCAGAAGAAATACTACCGGGCCATTCTGGAGAAGAACTTCACTTTCCTGTCCAAAGGAGGTGCAGGAGGAGGAGGTGGAGGAGGCGGAGGAGGAGGATCCAGCGTCCCCAACCTCCTGAACACCATGATGGAGCTGAGGAAATGCTGCAACCACCCCTACCTCATTAATGGTACACACACACTAACACACACATTAACCCTATAGAGCCTGAACCATTAAATAATTGCCAAAAAATTCTTTTTTTTTTGTTTATTGAACCTACACACGTAGAGTGTTGATTTTATGATTTTATGATTTTTTGTTTTTATTGTATTCTGCATATTTTATTTTGTGCGGGCAGTACATTTTACATTTTATTTTATTTATTTTTATCCCATTTTTAATGTATTTTATCTTATTGCATCTTACTGATCTATTGTTTACTACATCTCTTTGTATTGTGTTATGTATTTATTGTTTGTGCAGCACTTTGGAAACCTTGTGTTTGCTAAAATTGTGCTATATAAATAAAGGGGATTGGATTGGATTGCTGACAGATCATTTAAAAAAAATCTAAAAACAATAGGCGTATATGATTCTAACTTGTATCATATTTGATACATCAGTTCTTTTTGTGCAATTTGTTGCTCACAGTTTGTTTTTCTTGAACTAACAAAAACATATACATATTTAACCTTTTAAAACTTTACTTTCTTTTAACATTTTCCTGCAAAATGCAAAATATTTTTTCCATATAACACAACATCATACATCTGCTGATATGAAGTTTTCACGCAGCAATGACTGATCCACCAGTGGAACCTGCGTATCATTTTTGCTATATCTTGTATTTTTGTGCAATTTGTTGCTCAGAAAAGAAGGTTTTTCAGGAAAAAAATATCACACTGATGATGTATAGGTCTCAAAAACTTGTGTATCAAATATGATACTCTTGGCTTTATAGGGTTAAATGAAACATTCTGCAAACAAATCGTTAAATGTTCCAAAATGGTTGGGTTTTTTTGGTTCTTGGTTTGAGTAAATTGTCTTCTCTGGTTCCAGGAGCGGAAGAGAAGATCGCGGAGGAGTTCAGGGACTCCCACGGCGGCAGGGCAGACATGCCGGACATGGCCCTCCAAGCCATGATCCAGTCTGCTGGCAAGCTGGTGCTCATCGACAAGCTGCTGCCCAAACTGAAGGCAGGCGGACACAGAGTCCTGGTGTTCAGTCAGATGGTCCGCTGTCTGGACATCCTGGAGGACTACCTCATCCAGAAACGGTGAGACCAGAGACAAATGGACAGTCCTTAAAGGGCCGGAGCAGATTTAATGAAGTGGGGGTCGTATAAAGCAGTAGTTCTCAACCTTTTTGAGTCGCGACCCCTGCTCACTGAACAGAATCTCACATGCACAGTTCAGATCACCCAAAAAAGAAACAAAATGACTTAAAAAAGGAAACAAAATGACCAGAAAAGACACAAAATAACTAGAAAAGACACAAAATGACCAAAAAAAGACACAAAATGACCAAAAAAGACACAAAATGACCCTAAAAAGAAACAAAAAAAAACAAAAAAAGACACAAAATGACCCTAAAAAGAAACAAAAAAAAACAAAAAAAGACACAAAATGACTAAAAAAAGACACAAAATGACCAAAAAAGAAACAAAATAACCAAAAAAGTCACAAATGGACCACAAAATGAGCAAAAAAAGACAAAATGACCAAAAAAGGCACAAAATGACAAAAAAAAAAACACAAATTGACCACAAAATGATTAAAAAAAAGACACAAAATGACCAAAAAACAGAAAGAATAGTAGAAATGAATATACAGTCATGGAAAAAAAATATTAAACCACCCTTGTTTTCTTCTATTTCTTGTTCATTTTAATGCCTGGTACAACTAAAGGTACATCTGTTTGGACTAATATAATGATACATTAAACTCTGAGCTATTTGTGATAAGAGCCATTTTTCATGGCTGATTTTGGTTATTTTCAATAAAACCATGGATATCAGCTCTTAACTTAAACTCTTATGAGCTATTTTTGTTATCATTATATTTGTAAATATACATTTAAATGAACATTTAGTTGTACCAGGCATTAAAATGAAGACATAGAATAAAACAATTACAGCAGCAGATTTATTAAATATGTAACAGATATATTAAAACGATAGCTGTAGCTAATAAAGGCTTTATCTAAATATTAAGAGGCCCTGGTGCAAAACTATAAACATAATTAACGTGAATTATTCATGTGTAACCGCTGTGCAGGATAAGCTGGAGAGAAGATGCATCACTGTTCTGTCACAGTGTTGACTTTATTCTGTTATTATGTGCTAACTGAAGTTAACTCCCACCTGTCCAGGTATCCTTACGAGCGTATCGACGGCAGAGTGCGCGGTAACCTGCGGCAGGCGGCCATCGACCGTTTCTCCAGACCGGACTCGGACCGCTTCGTCTTCCTTCTGTGTACGAGAGCCGGAGGACTGGGCATCAACCTGACGGCTGCAGACACCTGCATCATCTTCGACTCCGACTGGAACCCTCAGAACGACCTGCAGGTAGGAACCAAAGCATGCATGTTCTACTTTAGCTGCAGCATGGAACTGTTAAGGCCTCTATAGCAAGGTTATAATAGTTTTGGATTTTTCATTAGTTTTAGTTTTAATTTCGTTGTCAATTTTTGTTTTGAAATTCAGTTAGTTTTAGTTAGATTTTAGAGTGAGTTTGCTAGTTTTGATTAGTTTTATTTTTTGGAAAATGCTTAGTTTTAGTTTAGTTTTTATTAGTTTTAGTGTTAGTTTTAGTTTTTTGTAATGGGGTATTTGTTGGGTCCAGATTCAATAAGGTCACAATAAATGTTTCCTTTATTTCATTTGTCTGATCCATCTCAGCCCCAATAAGTTTATTAAGTCATAAAACCAGATAGATGAAATAGATTTCATATCAACCAAAAAGGTTTAAGTATGAAAAAAGTTGACAAAGACTAAAACTAAGGACATTTTCACTATAATTTTAGTTAGTTTTGTAACCACAAAATACAGTTCTGCTTAATATTAATTTAATCGCTTTATAAAATACAGTCAGTTATCTGGTTTTGAGCTGCTACTGATAAGAATACAATGTTGTGATGCTTTTATTTTGATAAGGTGCCTTCCAGTGTGAAACGGGTGCTTTTATTTTGAAAGGTAGTGACAGGATATAACAGGTAGAACAGTAAAAATTAAAAACGAACGGTAAATAATAACGAGTGCGTCGTTCATATAAAGTTGATATAAAGTATGAAAAAGTTCTAAAAACTTCTATAGTGGCTATATTTGTTGTCTTAACTATAGTAAAAGTGCTTGTTTGGTCAAGTGCTAATGCTAATGTTTGTTAGCTCTTACGGTGGATTCACAAGGTGACCAAGGAATGTCTTATTTTTATGTTCATGGAGCGATTTTAAATAAATCTAGTGAACTATCAGTAAAGAGTCGAGTCTTTGCAGGTGGGTACGTGAACCACCTTCAAAATAAAAGCACTGCGCTTATATTGAACTAATATCTGGGTAACCTCATGCCCAGCTCTGTGCTAGCATCAGGGTGGCTAGTTGTGTAGTTTGGACTGTCTGCTGGGTGTAATGACTGTGGCAGCCACATTTAGCTCTGCTCCACTGGACCGTATCATTAGTCCTCTGCTGTAACCTCACAGCTCCAGCTGAATACACTGCTGGGTCCTGAACACAACAGAAGAAAAGTAGCATTAGCTAAAGAACAATGTTTCTGATTCTTCCTCCAGGCTCAGGCCAGGTGTCATCGTATCGGCCAGTCCAAGGCGGTGAAGATCTACCGTCTGATCACCAGGAACAGCTACGAGAGGGAGATGTTCGACAAGGCCAGTCTGAAGCTGGGGCTGGACAAGGCCGTCCTGCAGAGCATGAGCGGGAGGGAGAACGCCAACAGCGGGGTGAGTTGCATCACACTCTGAGTATCTGCAGTAGGGGTCCCCAAACTTTTATCGGTGGGGGCCACATTTTATTTTTTTATTTAACCTTTATTTAACCAGGGAATATCCCATTGAGATTAAGAAGCTCCTTTTCTTTAAGGGAGCCCTGGCCAAGAGGCAGCAAACACAGAATACAGTTACATATTTACATAACATACAGACCTTAAACACATCATGAGAAACAAGTGCATGTTATGGAATTGGCCTCAATAACTCTCAGTTTGGATTTAAAAGTGCTCAAAGAAACAAATTCAGTTAATTTCCCATTCTTTCTGGAGCATATTCCAGCATAAGGTGCAGAGTAAACAAATGTCCTGTTACCCAACTCTGTAGAGCAGAAGGGACAGAAAGCAACAACAGATCTTGTGAACGAAGAGAATAAGATCCTGCATTTCTCACAGTAATTAAGCTGCAAATGTACGAAGGCAGCAGTCCTAATATTACCTTTATAAATGAAAGTATACCAATGACTTTTCTTTCTGTGATGGGGGGCCGGGGTCAGTCTATAACAGGAAGTGATATGGGCCAAAGTGACCACCAGTGTTATTGTGTCAATATAAGGACCATTTGTTGGCCTTGGCACCACCTGTTGGTTTGCAAAAAAGTAATAAAAAGTCTTCGCATGTTTATTTGAAGTACCACAGATATTCCTTTTATTTTGTAGAAATAAAAGGAATTTCAGTCACAGCTCCGGGGAAGAAACTGTTCCTCAGTCTCTTAGTTTGGGTTTTTATGGTTGTGAACCTCCTGAAGGCAGGCCTGAGTCCAGGTCTGAGAGTGGTCGGTGGTTCTTATAACTCTACATACATTAAACATTGTAGCAGTCGTCAGTTTTGCACCCTTTTTCTTTTTATTTCTGTCTAAAAAAACACACATACAGCATTCAGTAGACCTTGTCTCAACCAAGGTTATAATAGTTTTGGATTTTTCATTAGTTTTAGTTTTAATTTTGTTGTGAATTTTTGTTTTCAAATTCAGTTAGTTTTAGTTAGTTTTTAGAGTGAGTTTGCTAGTTTTAGTTTAGTTTTTATTAGTTTTAGTTTTAGTTTTTTTGTAATGGGCTATGTGTTGGGTGCCAGATTCAAAGAGGTCATAATAAATGTTTCCTTTATTTCCTTTGGTTTATCATCTCAGCCCCAATAAGGTTATTAACTCTTACAGTTCTGGGTGTTTTGAATTTTGGTTCTAGTGTAAACATCCCAGTCTCAGTAAACATATTCACCATGTGTTGCATGTTCAAATAGAAACACTGAATTATGAATGAAAAAAGTTGAAAAAAACGAAAACTAAGGACATTTTCACTATAATTTTAGTTAGTTTTAGTTAGTTTTGTAACCACACAATACAGTTTCAGTTAGTTATTGTTTTTTTAAAAACTCTAGTTTTTATTTTTATTTCAGTTAACGAAAATGTTTTTTCAATTCTAGTTTTCGTTATTTCGTTAGTTTTCGTTAACTATAATAACCTTGGTCTCAACCTGTGGCTCCCCAACAGATATTTAACATGCGAGAGATCTGAAATGTGTCAGTTCACACATGGTGATCCTCCTCTCAGCAGTGAGCGCCAATGCCGATTTTTGCCTTTTTAATCCGGGGCTTTTGTTGGGGTGCTCCAAGAACTGTTGGCGAGGGGGAACCAAGGCTAAAGTGTAGTGTGAAGCAGCCATTAGAGCACAATGTGTCAGCAGGCGTCTCCATATGCTGGACACATGTTCCCTCTCTGGTTCAAGCCTGATCCGTCTGTTAGAGCTCAGCAGACCCCCCAAACCACAGAGCAGACAATACTCACTGCACCATCATTTACTCACACTATAACACTTAATATTTGTGATTTACTGAATTGTTTTTGGTTTGTGGTCCAGGTCCAGCAGCTGTCCAAGAAGGAGATCGAGGATCTGCTGAGAAAAGGAGCATACGGAGCTCTGATGGACGAGGAGGACGAAGGGTCAAAGTTCTGCGAGGAAGACATCGACCAGATCCTCCAGAGACGAACTCACACCATCACCATCGAGTCTGAGGGCAAAGGATCCACCTTCGCTAAGGTAAACACTCAAAACCTTTAAGATGGCTGACAGGAAGTGACTCCCACCGCCAAACCTGGACTCATAAACTCATCTGGGTTTTTATTATCTGCATTTTGTATTTGTTTCAATGTGTTGTATGAAGGGACTTTGACTACCTTACATACATTATAATGTAATATAATACATTAGAACAGCTATTCTCAACCTTGGGGTCGGGACCCCAATTGGGGTCGCGAGATGATTTCTGGGGGTCACCAAATCATTTTGAACACAACATTTTTGGTCATTTTGTGGGGTTTTTTGTCTTTTTTTGGTCATTTTGTGGGGTTTTTTGTCCTTTTTTTGTCATTTTGTGGGGTTTTTTGTCTTTTTTTGGTCATTTTGTTTCCTTTTTTGGTCATTTTGTTTCCTTTTTTGGTCATTTTGTTTCCTTTTTTGGTCATTTTGTTTCCTTTTTGTGGTCATTTTGTGTCTTTTTTTTGTCATTTTGTGTCTTTTTTTGTCATTTTGTTTCCTTTTTTGGTCATTTTGTGGCTTTTTTTTGGTCATTTTGTGGCTTTTTTTTGGTCATTTTGTTTCTTTTTTGGGTGATCTGAACTGTGCGTGTGAGATTGTGTTCAGTGAGTGGGGGTCGTGGACAACATGCATGTTAAATTGGGGGTCACGACTCAAAAAGGTTGAGAACTACTGCATTAGAATATGATGTAAAAGTCCATTTCCAGTAGTTCAAGTCAAATAGCTTCAACCAAGTACTTTTCAGAGACCAATATTTCCATATTAAACATACTTTTTTTAAAAATTGGTCTTTTGTAATAATCCAATTTTTTAATTCTAATTAAATGTAAACCATAATTATTAAAATTAGCAGAAATTAAATAAATGAAGACATGAAATGTTTCATTCTGTGTGTAATGGATCTATATAATGTGTTATTTCCACTTTTTGAATTGAATTACTGACATAAATGAACTTTTCTGTTATTGACCAATGTGTGTTTTATTGTCTGCAGGCCAGTTTTGTTGCAGCAGGTAACCGGACAGACATTTCCCTGGAGGATCCAGATTTCTGGCAGAAATGGGCCAAAAAGGCCGAGCTGGACCTGGACGCCATGAACGGACGGGTACGACACACACACACACACACACACACACACACACACACACACACACACACACACACACACACACACACACACACACACACACACACACACACACACTAGAAAAAAACACCTGCAATTTAAACACACATACACAGAAAGGCTGTAGTTGTGCAGAGAACAATGACAATGTGCTTCTAAATACTTTGACTGTGTGCCGTCCCCTTATGGAAATAAGGACTAGCAGTGGTAATTAGTCAGTGCTATCACCACAAGCTAGGAGGAGGAGGAGGAGGGAGAGACGGAGGGAGAGACGGAGGAGATCTGGAGGGGAGCGGAGAGAGAGAGAGATTAATATTGACAGTTGGGAATCTCCTCTCTTCCTTAATTACCCATGTTTCCCTGCTCTCGTGTGTGTGTTTGAGCGAGAGAGAGTAAGCTGCTTAGCTCCACTTAACAGAGCGCAGATGCCTGGAGGGTACAGAGATATCACTTAGGCTAGTGCTCTCACACACACACACACACACACACACACACACACACACACACAGTCTTGTACTTCTATCTTTGTGAGGACCCTCATTGGAACAGTGAATTCCCTTGCAAGGTTGTAATAGTTTTGGACTTTTCATTAGTTTTATTTTTAATTTTGTTGTGAATTTTTGTTTTCAAATTCAGTTTTTTTTTCATATGTATCTTTATTGGGTTGTCAGGACATAATACATATTAAATCAGAAAAGGTACAATTCACCCATTTTTCCCCCGTTTAGAACAACCCCCCGCCCCCCGAACCAGAGAGTTACATTCACATAAAATAAGCAAAAAACAATTAATAGTAATGATAATGAGAAAATACAACTCCCTCCCCCTCAAAGAAAAACAGGAGGGTGTGAACGGTAGCCAAATAAACAATAATAAAAAATGAAAAATAAAAGTAAAAATATACATACATACATACATATACATACACATAAAACCAAACAAATAATAATAATACTAAATAAATAAATAAAATTAAAAGGGACATTTAGAGGAGATATACAGAATGCTTAGAAAAAACAAAATTCAGTTCGTTTTAATGAATTTTTGGAGTGAGTTTGCTAGTTTTAGTTTAGTTTTTATTAGTTTTAGTTTGTTGTAATGGGGTATTTGTTGGGTGGGAGATTAAAAGAGGTCACAGTAAATTTTGCCTTTATTTCCTTTGTCTTATCCATCTTCATTATGTATGAAAAAAGTTGACAAAGACGAAAACGAAGGACATTTTCACTATGATTTTAGTTAGTTTTGTAACCACACAATACAGTTTCAGTTAATTATCATTATCATGTAACCTTTCACCCTTAAAATAAAGTCTTAAATCTAAAAAAAAAAAGGCTTTAAAGAAGTGAGGACCGGCCGAAATGTCCTCACTTTGCAAAAATGTCCCCACTCTGTTGGTTAAAAACGTGTTCTGGTCCTCACAATGTAGGAAGAACAAGAACACACACACACACACAGAAACACACAGAAACACAAGCTCACTCACATTCTTACACAGCCATTGAGTGCTCTGCTAACAGGCATCTTTATATTCTTCCTTCGCTATATATTTGTTCACTTTTTTTTTTTTTGATATTTGTGTATTTGCTCCTCCTGGTTGCTCCTCCTCCTCCTCCTCCTCCTCCTCTCTCCTCCCTGGCCTCCTCTCTTGTCGAGAGCCCTTCACTGGAACACTTAATCCAGCTCTGCCAGTGTGAATGCTGGGCCGCTCCCCTGGGATTTTCTTATTGTGTGATGTTAAAATGGAAATGACTGCAGCGCTCTGTGATAATTGTGGAGCTAACTACTGCCCTGTTTGCGCATATTAATGGGATTGCGAGGGAGAAAAAAATCTAATTAATTGAACAAAAATGTAATTCATTAGACAACATAATTAATGCCAGTTTGTTTGAGCTGGGCCGAAATGTTCTCAGCATCAGGACTGAGACGCGGGGCCAAATATCCAATTAATCAGATTTTATACAGGGTTCACACTAGTCCTAGAAGTCAGAATATACAAGAATGAACAAATGGGCCACTTCACAGGAGTAAAGCAGAAGGTGCTTTGCATATTGTTGTTGATGGATTTCAGGCCATCTGTAATTGAAACCAGGTTCTTAGTAAATAGGGAAAAAAATATTCCAGAAGGCAAAGAACATCTAGGCTCTAAAAAAAAGTGCACAGACTGAACATTTTTTTAATTGAACTTGTCTGCAGAACACTCTGGTGATCGACACGCCGAGGGTGAGGAAGCAAACTCGCCACTTCAGCAGCGTCAAAGAGGACGAGATGCTCGAGTTCTCCGAGCTGGAGAGCGACGACGACGAGCCCAGCAAACCCTCGTCCAAACCCAGACGGCCCCAGGACAAAGCCCAGGGGTACCCCCGATCTGAGTGCTTCAGGGTGGAGAAGAACCTGCTGGTCTACGGGTCAGTCACACATCCATGGTCCCTGTTATATGGAAAGCTTTCCTTTTAGATTCAGTCTTTCATTTTTAGACGTCCACAGAAAATATGAATGAGATGATGACAAGAAATAACTAGATCTAGACTTGAACAGGGTTCATACAAAGTCTTGAAAGTTTGTAAAAACGCTTAATTTGAACTTGTTTTCAAGGTTAGGGATACACTTGAACTACAAAAACTTAAAAAAGTGCTTTATTTTAAATGTAATCACTCACATGAAGCAAAAATCTCTAATTAATACTTAAAATGGAACAATTTAATGGCGAGATCTGTTGATCCATTACTCAAAACATTCAGTCACAGTTAAAATATATACATATACTGTGTCATTATTTGTTCATTTTTCTGGGGAAAGATTAATTCATTTTCACAATTGCATTGATACTAGAGGTGTGAATGAGCAGAGGACCCACGATACAATTTTACCCCGATATTTGAGTCACAATATCATACTATTGTGATTTTAAGCATTTTGCAATAGGCTTTCTTTGTTTCATTCAAAAAAAACTCAGAGCAGTGAAGCTTAAAGTTGAAGAAAGTTTAACTTTGCAGCGTTATTTGACAACTTGCCGACACAATATCCTGATGCACATGGTGCCTATGGACTCCTTAGATCTTTTCTTCACTATTTTCCGCTACGGCCTCCAAAAAAAACAGCTAAAGTACTGATGGCCTGCCAACGCTAAATATCGATACTTTACGTTCATGAATCAATAAAATATTGCTGTGCAAGATATCTCAATACTATGCTGTATCAACTATTTACCCCACCTCTAATTTATCATAATAATTTGGATTTGATGATTGATAAATCCTTCAAAAACGTTTGATTAAGGAACCTCGAAAGTTCTTGAATTTTACTCTTAGAAAGCTGAATGAACTATGCACTAAGTTACAGCCAAGAGAAAGTAATAGATTAATAGTTGAAGAATGGAAACTCTGTCCAAAAAGTAACAATCTACCCACCAGCACCACCAAACTTCACATACACATGTATATTCTATTATTTATTTTATCTATAAAAAAACCAAGGTGTAAAAATTAAAAAAACATTTTTTAAAGCGGTGTAATGTGCCGGGCTGTTTCTCTGCTGGACACTGACTCAACACGGTGACAACAAGACAATTTGATCTTTGTACAGTTGAAGCAAATGAGATATAGCATGTAGCATGTAAATGAGTTAGCTTTGAGCTACTGATAAGCACATTTAGTTAGCAGGCGTCAACTCTCCCTGAAGTAGAGACTAGAATTCAATATGAAAGAGAAGAAGAAGCCCTGGTAGTTTGTGGTGAATGTGGACTTCATCACTCAGCTAATGTGTGCATGTGAGTGTAAAAGAGCTGCAGAAAGTTAATGGATGCACATGGAGAGATTTAGTAGACAAATCTTTGCACTCAAGGCCGTCAACACACAGCCACTAATCAAAAACACACACAAACACACACACACACACCAAGCATGCCATTTCTAGTGACCTTGCAGAGCACGGTGCTCACACAGCTGATGAGTAATGTTAGTCTGTCACACACACTTTTATTTACTTCACTGAAATTCACTTCTAGGCACCTGATTTTCTATGCCTCTGAAAAATCCTGATTTTTATCATATTTAACCCTCTATGGAACGGTGTTGCCCTCATGCATCATACCCTTTTTTTCGCTTGTCAAATTTAAACAATGCATGTTTTTGAGTGATGCAATACTTTAAAAAAGAGGGAAGAGTAAAGGGAACCACAATCAGTGCTTTAATTTGTCACATGACCTCCAGGAGGCCATATTGAAACCCTGTTTTGCATACTTTTCCAAAGGAAACAGCTTTGCCATTTTGCCCCACAAAAAAATCACCCAAAACATAATTTCCTGGCCCTTTTCCATTTGAAAAAATATATTTCTTCTGATAGTTGAGTAAACCTTCAGTTTGGATAATTTCATATACTTAGACTGTTCGTCTACATTACCTACAGGAAACATTAAGACAAGAAACCTGTTTTAAAATGTTAAAATTAATTTTAAAAACGTTCTTTTTCACTTGTGCACCATTATGGTACAATGTTGCCTACGGGCAACGAACCCCAAAAACTTATAAAATTTAAAATGATAAAATGTCTTCAGATTATGTTTATTTAGTCTATTTTAAGACAAAAAGACACTCCAAACTTTTTTTTTCCTAACTGGCATCATAATGCGTACCATAGAGGGTTCATTTATCTCCAGGATGATCCAGATAATTGCATTTCAGATAATATTTTGAATATCTTAAGAACCACTTGGACCTCCACAAGTTCACCACAACAGACACACACACACACACATACACACACACACACACACACACACACACACACACACACACACAGAGGCCAATTGACACACTTGCTTGCTGCAGACAGTGGTTATCGGGTGAACCCGTCCATTTTCATGGCTGACTTGGTGTGACTGCGTGTGTGTGCGTGTGTGTGCGTGTGTGTGTGTGTGTGTGTGTGTGTGTGTGTGTGTGTGTGTGTGTGTGTGTGTGTGTGTGTGTGTGTGTGTGTGTGTGTGTGTGTGTGTGTGTGTGTGTGTGTGTGTGTGTGTGTGTGTGTGTGTGTGTGTGTGTGTGTGTGTGTGTGTGTGTGTGTGTGTGTGTGTGTGTGTGTGTGTGTGTGTGTGTGTGTGTGTGTGTGTGTGTGTGTGTGTGTGTGTGTGTGTGTGTGTGTGTGTGTGTGTGTGTGTGTGTGTGTGTGTGTGTGTGTGTGTGTGTGTGTGTGTAAGAACAGTGGTGCTAGTGAGATGTCAGCGTTGTTATTGTTACAGTCTAGTCTCGTGGCCTCAGGCTGTAGGACACAAAAACACTCTGTCTGACTGGGCCTGTCCTCTCTGCTCACTGCTGTCCTGTTGTCTTTTCCCATCATCCATCTCTCTCTCTCTCTCTCTCTCTCTCTCTCTCTCTCTCTCTCTCTCTCTCTCTCTCTCTCTCTCTCTCTCTCTCTCTCTCTCTCTCTCTCTCTCTCTCTCTCTCTCTGTCTCTCTCTCTCTCTCTCTCTCTCTGTCTCTCTCTGTCTCTCTCTCGCTCTCTCTCTCCTCTCTCTCTCTCGCCCTCATCCACCATTTTGCCCTGTCTAAAATCATTCATAGTAGGACTGCTTCACATGGTTCAGTGGAGATTTGGAAGCAGCAGTGGAAATTTTCTAGTTTGAGAACAAGACAGTCTGAGAGGGACGCTGTCCAGCACACACACACACACACACACACACACACACACACACACACACACACACACACACACACAGGGTGGCACAGTTAGGGTGATAGCAAGGTTTAAGTTAACAGACTAGTAAGTAAAATGTATGACAATTAGCAGATTCAGTTTTAGGAATATTTAATATTTATTTACAGCTTTTTCCCACTAGATTAACCTCCATTCTTGACAGATAAATGTGCCACTGTACACTGTAATATATCATTATGCAAAGTGAATTTTATTTTGGGGTGAAGTGGCTCTTAAAAGTGCATTTATTACCAAAAAAGAAACAAAATGACTAAAAAAAGAAACAAAATGACCAAAAAAAGACACAAAATGACTTAAAAACACACAAAATGACCAAAAATAGACACAAAATGACCAAAAATAGACACAAAATGACTTAAAGATACAAAATGACTTAAAAAAAGACATATTTTTAAAAAGACATATTATTTTGGGGTGAAGTGGCTCTTAAAAGTGCATTTATTGCATTATTATACAGTCAAGGAAAAATTATTAGACCATTGTTCTCTTCAATTTCTTGTTAATTTTAATGTGGACAAATATAATGATCACAACAAAAAAAGCTGATAAGAGTTTAATTTAAGAGCTGATATCTAGACATTTAACATGTTTTTCTTAGTAATACCCAAAATCATAATCAAGAAAACCATGCAAAATGTCTAGATATCAGCTCTTAAATTAAACTCTTACAAGTTTGACCAACAAGGGTGGTCTAAAAGTATTTTGCATGACTGTATTTCATTTTTGGTGATGTAATTCATTATATCATGTGCATTTTAGTATTCTCTTACCCAAATTTAACACTTATATATTGATTAATCAAATGCCTGTGATCTGCTAGTTTTTGCTTTGGTGAATTTATTCATTCTAAATACGATAGTGGTTTGTTTTGTAGAGAGACACTGTTGTGTGCTGTTAAACAAATGTTGTATATTAAATATGTCAGAGGCTCATCCCTTGTCTCTTCTCTCTGTCTGGTCTCCAGGTGGGGTCGGTGGAGTGACATCCTGGCTCACGGACGCTTCAAGCGTCCCCTGAAGGAGGCGGACGTGGAGACGATCTGCAGAGCGCTGCTGGCCTACTGCCTGCTGCATTACCGTGGAGACGAGAACATCAAGAGCTTCATCTGGGACCTGATCACCCCGACCGCTGACGGGACCACCAAGACGCTGACCAACCACTCTGGTAACACACACACACACACACACAGAAACACACACACAAATGTAACTAAATGTAACCTTAAAACAAAGTCTTAACCCTTTTAGACCTACTGTATATTCATATTTATTCAGCACTGGAATTCTATTCTACTCCTTAATACATACTCCTTCTTTAGACACTTTATTTTTTATTGTATTTTTATATTTTATTGCTTGAAGTATGCCTAGGTTGTTCTTTTTATTTGTGTTGTCATTGTCTCTGTGTGTAATGCTGCTGCTACACTGTAATTTCCCAGCTTGGGATAAATAAAGTCTATCTATCTATCTATCTACCATAGAACAGTTCCGCCAGAGCAGATCTTTACATTTTTACATGCTGTACTGCCATTTTTTTGAGCATTTTAATATGCTAAATACCAATACAACCCTTACATCCAAATTTTCAATAAAATGTATTGACATAAATCGATAATAATGAAATAAATTGCTAAAAAAGTGCAAAACACAAAAACATTTAATTTTTTTACTCGTATCTTTCTAAATACAGAAATGTCAAGGCTGTATCCCTCAGGAAAGTAAATGGGGGAAAAAGTTGCACAAAATCGTTTCAAACCTCAGGAGTTTTTCCATAACTTACTTTTTGAGAACTTTTATAGACCGTGAACAAAAACAGAAATATACTGCACATTGTTCACAATTTGCGCAATCACAGCATGTACATCAAAATAAACTATTTACTATAGTTCAGTCAAATCTTTAAGTTTGTATGGAGTGTGTGGGCCTTATCTCACTCAGAGAACTAAACCAGACATTATTATTATTATTATTAATTATTTCCTGCTGGTCATATTTTGGACTATGATGCTGTTTGAACCAAGCCCCTCTCTGTTTCTTTCTCTCCAGGTCTCTCTACTCCGGTCCCTCGGGGCAGGAAGGGCAAGAAGGGGAAGCCCGCGGCCCCGCCCCCACAGACGCCGCGAGCTGATTGGCTGGCCAGCTGCAACCCTGACCACCTCCTGCAGGAGGACAGCTACAAGAGACACCTGAAGCACCACTGTAACAAGTAGGGACCTCATTCACACACCTGAGACATGGCCGCTTGAGTTTGATGTATTGCTTTTGACTTATTGACATTTAATGAAAGGATTACTGGTTAAAAAAATAAAGTTGAAGTGTTCCAAAGTAATTTTTGGATGGAGCTGTGACTTAAAATCAGGACATGGATACGAGTGGCAGGTGTGATGGTTTGAGTCCTGCTCTACAAGCGAATACACAGCTCAACTTTAACAGACGCAGCAGCCTTCCTGCTTCCTCCACACACACACACACACACACACACACACACACACACACACACACACACACTCTCACACTCATTTACTCTGTGGTCAGCTCTCTCTCCTGTTGTCAGGGAGATATGCTTCAATTCCAAGATTTTTTTTCTTCTTGAGGGGGAAGTTTGTTTGTGTGTGTGTGTGTATGTGTGTGTCTCTCTCTCTGTGCGTGTGTGTGTGTGTGTGTGTATGTATGTCTGGCTGTGTGCCAGGCCAGGTGCTAGGCAGGCAGACCTGTTGGAAGTGGGTGAAAGACGTACACACACACATACACACACTTGGGGGTGATTATGTGGTGCCATCTGCTAGGCTGGAGCACAGCGTTGTGTGGCTAATCAGGCCTGGCACATTGATGGATGAGCTCACACAGCCTGCCAACAAACACACACACACACACACACACACACACACTGCAACTTGTGATGCCATTGATGCACAAACACACACACACACACACACACACACACACACACACATACACACTGCAGAATGAGTTGCTAGTGACTTTCTACCCTTCCCCCGTCTTCGCTGCCTATCCAAACTTTCTGTTCCCTCCCCTCCAGCTCTCTTCTTTCAATTCTTTCCCTTTAAGCTCCTCCCACTCCCCCTCCCTCCTCAACCCCCTCCTCCCCCACTTCTGCCCCTCTGTCTCCTGCTCCAAAACTCAGTTATTGGCATTAAATCCTGGTGACAAATCTGGTGACAAATGTTTACAGTGAAGCAGATCTGTCAGATATAGCAGCGTTTCCAATGTCACAAGATCAAATCTGACCCTCATTCTGGAGCCATAACTCATTAAAATGCTACAAGAGTCACTCAGAAACATCTGTAATGCGTATCCAGATGACTAATTTCAGAAATTTGAAATTTAGAAATACAGAAATGACTTATAGTTTTTGCAACCAGTGTTTCATTTTCCATCTGAAGAGTTTTTGATCCTGTTTACAGCACCTTTCCATGTATTTACAGCTTATAAAAACCAGTAGAATCACTGCTGCAGTCTTTGTTCATGACGGTAGAAGAACTGGCCCGGGTCACTATGATCCTTAGCACAAAAATAATTACTTGATTGGTCAATCATCAGAAAATACTAACTCAATGGATACATATTTCACTTCACACAACTGTTTTTGTTTGGAGTTTAGCTTCAAGAGGTTTTATTGTCATCATACAAGATAATGAAATTTCCTTCAGACTCATGCCTTCAAGACAGATATTCTCAACCTTGGGGTCGGGACCCCAATTGGGGTCGCGAGATGATTTCTGGGGGTCGCCAAATCATTTTGGAAGTCAGCTCTGTCTCCACTGTGTTAAAGTGTTCATGTGTTAATGTGTTTTTGGTCACTTTGTGTCTTTTTTTTTGTCATTTTGTGTCTTTCTTTGGTCATTATGTGTCTCTTGGTCATTTTGTGTCTTTTTTTTATCATTTTGTGGTTAATTTGTGTCTTTTTTGGTCATTTTGTTTCCTTTTTTGGTCATTTTCTGTCTTTTTTTGGTCATTTTGTTTCTTTTTTGGGTGATCTGAACTGTGTGTGTGAGATTGTGTTCCGTGAGCGGGGGTCATGTTAAATTGGGGGGTCGCGACTCAAAAAGGTTGAGAACTACTGCTTTAAGACATATTAATATGTTAAAAAGACACACAGTAAGTTAAAAGGCACACATTAGAATAACAAAAGAATAAATAAAATGGATAAGACTGTACATGATATGAAAAGAATGTAGTGTAGATAAAGTGCACTTTTTTTGGGTTTTCTCTGACTTTATAGAGAGATTGTATTTTTAGCTCTCCTATAGGACATTTTTATTAACTCCCCCTTGTGTTGCAGGGTGCTGCTGAGGGTCAGGATGCTGTATTACCTGCGACAGGAAGTCATAGGCGACCAGGCCGAACGGATCCTGGAAGGAGCCGAGTCCAGGTTTGTAAACGCTTCCTTTAACCTCGTGTTCCTGCTTCCTGATTCCTTCTTGAAGGCTGTTTAGTTTCTATTCTAACAAACACATTTGAAATAGTCATGCTGCTTTCTCTCCCAGATGTCTGAAGGTCACAAAACAAGACCTTACAATCTGTTTTATTGTTAACATGACTTCACTAAGAAAACAAACGACTGCTCTGTTGCCTCTGCAAGTCTTATTCATCAAACGGTTTCTAATGAGACTTTATAACTTGTCAGTTCAGCAACTTGATATAAATTCCAAACCCCAAAAAAAAGAGCAGAAACATCAAGCGTCTTGTACGAGGTGTTTACAGCCAGTGGAAGTGTTTTCATGTCTTGGACGCCTCATGAAAGCGAGTTGAGAGATGGATATTTATATGAATGTGTGATGAATTATTACTAGAGTGTATTTCTGTCTGTTCTAGTGGCCTCTTTGGCAGCATTCAGTCTATTCTGACACATACAACACAACACAGTTGCTTTATCAGGGAGGAATATTAGACTTTTGTGGCAGTTTTTGACCCATTTTCGAGGCTTTTCTTTGGCACGGTGTGAAGGTTAACTGTACTGTTTTCCTTCTTTCTTCTGACGAATGCTCCTCCATGCTTCTCTTCTCTGTAACGCCACACTTTTCTTGCCATCTGTCCATCTCTGCCTTCCCTCTGCAGTCCACTTCAGCGTCTCATCATCTCCCATCCCCCTCTCATCACCCTTTCACCCAGATGTGATTGCATTTATAATGTGGAGCACGTGCACTTCATGTTGATCTCTCCCACTCTCTCGCCCCTCCCTCTCACTGGCTACTGTCACAGACCCCTGTGTGTGTGTGTGTGCATGCATACATTGTGTGTGTGTGCGTGCATGCATTTGTGTGTGTGTCAGTGTGTGTGTGTGTGTCAGTGCATGCCAGACGTGAGCATACGGGGTGCCATCGTGCCAACATATGCCAGGGGGATTTAGCATGCCAGTCTTGGCGTGCACGCATGTATGTGTGTGTGTGTGTGTGTGTGTGTGTGTGTGTGTGTTGCCAAGGCCGGGCATGCTGCTGTTTGCAGAGATAAGGGACTGTTTCCCTGGTTTCTTCTCTCCTCCTGTCACCCTCTGTCTTTCTGCTTCCATTGTGTATTGTACCCTTTCTCTCTCCACAACTAGCTGGAAACACCATTTTCTACCACCTTGTTGCCATAATGGAAGACTCTTTTCTCTTTTTTTTTTTTTTATTGGGACCACAACATAGAATCTATCCTGCAAAAAACCTCACTTGTTATAACTATTCTCAGTTTAGTTATTTACATGCATGAAGAAATGCTCATCTTGACCAAATAGCTGGTTTTGGTTGATTAAAATAATTATTTTACAGCAAGCTTTTGTGCAAATCCTTGAAAGTTTGTAAAAATCCTGGATTTTAACCATTATGTTTTCAAGGTTAGGAATTAGATTTAGAATTTCTCTCTCCACAACTAGCTGGAAACAACATTTTCTATCACCTTGTTTCCATAATGGAAGATTCTTTTCTCTTTTTTTTTTTTTATTGGTACCACAACATAGAATCTATCCTGCAAAAACCTCACTTGTTATAACTATTCTCAGTTTAGTTATTTACATGCATGAAGAAATTCTCATCTTGACCAAATAGCTGGTTTTGGTTGATTAAAATAATTATTTTGCAGCAAGCTATAGTCAGGGTTTGTGCAAATCCTTGAAAGTTTGTAAAAAATCCTGGATTTTAACCATTATGTTATTAGATTTAGATTAGATTCAACTTTATTGACAATGCACAAAGTACAGTTACTTGGACAACAAAATACAGTGGTTGAATTTAAATATATTCATTGTAAAGTGCTTTATTTCTAACATAATCTGCTTTTATTTATTTCAACAATAACTCATGATCCCTCACTCTGAGCATTAAATAATCATGATCAAAACATACCATCAGAGTTATTACAAGGTTTGGAATTTTTTTTTACTTTTTCAGTTCTGTTGTGCAAATCTAGTTCTTATCAATTCCTGTTTTTAGTCTCTTTTCACCATTTTAAAAAACAGTCAAACGGAAACAAAAATACATTGTTACATTATTATGCATCACCTCAGTCTGTGCCAAATTATGGATTTACTTTTTAAAGTTAAGTTTCCTGTCCATAGTATTGTAAAAACATGAACACTTTCCTTAGACAGACTTTATTATCATTTGGTTATACATAAATATATGCACATTTGAATGAAATTCCATGCATTGGCTCAGAGTGATTATACTCTGGAATATCAGATATAGTATAAATATAAAATATAAAACTATAAAAATAGAATATATATACTGCACAGAAGTGTAGCTGCAGAAATTGTTTTTGTAACATAGACAATAGACATAAAAAATATAAAAAACTTTGGCTTCATTATCTCACATGTCTGAGTGATTCCACCAGCAAGCAGCACTTCCTGTTTAGTTTTTTAATGTTTTTCCTGTAGTTCCTGTAGTTTACAGCTCAGTCAAAAACAGAAGAGAAAATGTTTCGGTTTATTCAGAACTTGGAGATGATTTGGTGACCATCAACATACTTTTTGCACATTTAAACTCCTTAAATATTTGTTTTATTGTTTTTTATTTCTGGTTGCAAGTTGACAGATTGACGTCACAAATGGCACATAATCTGATTTCCACCCCTCCTGTATTTATTTCTGTTCCCTGCTCTGAGTTGAAATAGAAGACTGATGCTAAATTGAACCTCTTAGACAGTTTAGTTAGATTATCAGAGATGTGATGTGTTTATTTGTGTCGCAGTGAGCTGGACGTCTGGATCCCCCAGCCGTTCCACGCCGAGGTCCCGGCCGACTGGTGGGACAGCGAGGCCGACAAATCCCTGCTGCTGGGCGTCTTCAAACACGGTAAACACACACACACACACACACACACACACACGTATAGCATACCTCCTGTATACATACAGATCCACATCTTCCAACATGGCAGCCTTAACGCATATACATGGTGAATACAAAATGAACATCACACACCCACAGATAACATGTCAGCACCTTCAGACACACTCCAGCAGCTCCCAGCCCAGTAAACAAACACACGTCATATTCAAACTGGGTGAAGACACACACACACACACACAAACACATCCCACCCACTTCTGCTGCCACCGGTTGATTGGTGTTGCTATGGCGATAGCAGTACGCAGCTGGCAGGCTCAGTGTGCTATCGGGAGTGTGATTGATGGCTGGTTTCACCACCAGCTACCACTGTTTGTGTTTGTGTTTGTGCGTCTGCTTTGCACTTTGTTACAGGTGTTAATGTTACACGTAGTAGTAATAATAATAATAATGGCAACAAAGCTCATTTCAAGGTTAAAGTGACGATCTTTGTTTTCATTAAATGTTTACCTGGTTGGAAAAGTTGTGTCCGTCTCCAGAGTGACTGGATGTGACTCCCAGTGACGAGTTTCGTGTCTGTGCACAGCGGATGGAGACCCTCATTCATATTAATTTGGCATAATTGTCATAATTTTTCCATCATTGCCACCCTCTATGATTCAATTAGGACACACACACACACACACACACACACACACACACACACACACACACACACACACACACACACACATCCAGGAATACGGGAATACAAAAGGGCTCACCCATAGTTAATCATAATCCTCATTCACTGGGGAGGCCCTTGGGGAGGGGGGGGCTAACAGACACATCCGCACACAGTCAGCTTTGTATGCACACACACACACACACACACACACACACACACGCACACAAAACAATGCACACACACACACAGAAAAGTGATGGCCTGTAAAGGCCCTGATGATTAACGTTTGGCTGCAGGCTCAGAGCTGCGTGTGTGTGTGTGTGACGGTTAGAAACAATGCGTCACATCTTTCCTAATTGAAATGTGTTGGAGAGAGAGAATGAAAGGTTGAAGGAGGAGAGGTGGAGGTGGAGGAGGTGTCTTCTCCTTCCTCCTGTCTTGTCCTCCCGATTTTCTTCTCATTCCTTCAAAATGTTCCTCTCCTCCTCTCCTCCCCCCTTTGCCCCTCTCCCTTCTCCTTCACTATGTGTCTCAGTAGGATCTGCACATTCTAATCTGTTCTGCTTGAATACCCCTAACGGACAAACACACACACACACACACACACACACACACACACACACACACACACACACACACACCAAGACAGTTTCTCACACCCACTAGCTCACTTTCACAGACGCCATGACACACGCACTTTTCCCTCTTCTTCTTTCTCCCTCTCTCTCCTTCTCTCTCTATCTTTCTATCTCTCTGTCTCTCTCTTTCTGACACAAATGAGCACCTGCAGGCTCACTTGGATAAGCACACACACACTCGTACAGAATGAAGGAAGTGTACACACACACACACACACATTGTGTGTCTTGTCAGCAGCTGGCTCCTGGGGTCTGCCCTTCTGCTGCTGTTTTTGTCTCCTCCTTCATTTAATATTGGATGCTGTGTGTGTGTGTTGAAGAGTGTGTAGCATCATGTGTGTCTAGAAATGAGCCAGAAACACTTTTTTCCCACTTTTCCCATTCACAGTTTGCACGTGTTGACCAATAAGTTTTCCCAGAACTTGTTTCTGTGCTGATTTAAAGCCTGTGCACCTCCAGGTTTGTAGTTTCTGTGTTTCTCATCGTCCTCTCTTCCTCTTCAGGCTACGAGAAGTACAACTCGATGCGAGCCGACCCCGCCCTGTGCTTCTTGGAGAGGGTGGGCATGCCGGACGCCAAGGCTATCGCTGCCGAGCAGAGAGGCTCTGACATGATGGCAGATGGCGCCGAGGGGTAAGAGAGCAGGCGGCGCTCAGCGAAAAGCAGCTTCTCTGCTGCCCCTTCCCTCTAGTCTTATCATGCTCTGTTTATACTCTCTCTGTCATGTTGTTGTCACATTTTAATACCTTATCCATTCAGAATCAGAATCACTTTTATTGTCACTGTACCTGGGTACAATGAGATTAATAAACAGTCACCAAGTCAGTGTGAGAGACAATGTCTCAGAAATAATAATATACAAATAATATACAAAAGGACATAAGGTGCACACTTTTGAATTGCAGCAGTGAAAAATAAATATGGTCCATATACACGTGAGATATTGCACAAGAGGGAAGATCAGTTCATTCAACAATAGGCTTTAATAGAGCTCAGAAGGTGTTAAAATCTGATGATTAATCATTTTTTTATAAAGCATGTTGTGCAATATCTCCAAGACCTGTAGGCTTACTTTATTTTGTATCTGAAATTTGTGGAATTGAACATAATCTTGAGCTCCTCTCTTCTTCCTCTCTCCTCTGCAGTGAAGACGAGGATCCGGAGTACAAGCCGCTCCGGATGCCTTTCAAAGACGAAATGGACGACTTCACCAACTCGCCGCTGGACGACAAAGACGACACGGTGGAAGGTGAAGCTGAAGGTAAAAACGTGTGGCAGAATATTTTAATATATGAACATGAACACAGTTTTAGTAACGTCTACTTATTACTGAAAGAAGATGAGGCAAGGCAGCTTTATTTTTAAGGCATATTTTGTCCATGATTGCAATTCAGTGCTTCTCTGGGAATAAAGAACATAAAACAGAGTTAAAACTCAGATAGAAGAAAGGTAAAGGAGTTGTAATATAATGTTTCTCTCACTGATTCAGACTCAGAACTATGTGTTGGCTCTGTTACTGTCCACACCAACACAGATTCACATCTTGTCTCCACAAGTGGATTATTTTAACAATCCACAACCATCTCCCCTCTGGATAACGGCACACAATTGCAAATTGCAACTTGGGCACATAACTGCAACTTGATAGGATATAAGTTTTAATTTAATCTGTAATATTACAATTGAAAATTCATAAAAACAGCAAGAGTGCAGATTAAAAAACTTGTTTTAAAAAAATGTATTAAAATCAGTTGTAAACAGGTGAGTCAGCCTTAGTTTATTTATTTATTTCACATATAAACAATATAAATCACATAAATGATTAAACATAAAAGTACATGTGTGGCTGCAGCAGAAACCTGTAAAGGCTTATATAAAAAAAACACACCTGACAAACATTCAAATAGGAAAAATCCAACACAAAAAATCAAAACAATACAAAAATAATCAAAATCATGAAAACTAAAAAACACAACAATCAAATACATATGTCTAAATCTGATTCTGATTTATTTAAGAGTTACTGCAGATCTGTAGTTTAGGAGTTGTTTGAGGAAATCAAGCAGTGCCCTACACAACCCTGCAACATGTCACCAACCCATTTTAAAATCCTTTTGCAATGATAAAAAGAGTGTACTAAACACCACACTGCAGAGAAAACAAAATAAACATAAGCCTCATTAATAATAATCATCATTTATAAAATAAATTAGAATAATAAGTATCCCATGGCATCACTGACTCCTCTCTCTCCTCTCATGTAGCTAAATCAGGTGAAAATGGCCAAAGTGCCCTCTCTGTGGGCGGAGCTTCGGGCTCCAACGAGCGACTCTATTGGCCGGCGGCCTCGGCGCTGACCGCCCGCCTGCGCCGCCTCATCACGGCGTACCAGCGCTCCAACCGCCGCGAGCAGCTCCGCCAGGAGGCCCTGAACCGGCCCGACGGGCGCAGACGGCGACGCAGGGACTTCCTGCCGGCCATCGGCATGGTTACGGATACGGGAGGAGGAGGGGCCGCCTACATCCAAGAAGGAGCGGGGGTGTTCTTGACAGAAGGAAGCCCATATTTGGCTAAAGGAAGTGCTTACTTTGCCAAAGGTGGGCAGTTCCTGCCAGAAGCTTCACCAGTGATGACCGCCAGCTCCCTGATGACTGACGGAGCCATGTACTACAAGGAGAGGAGGCAAAGGTAACTACACCTGGCTATGGATACATACACTACCGCTCAAAAGTTTTACAACACCCCAATTTTTCCATTTTTTACTGAAATTCAAGCAGTTCAAGTCAAATGAGCAGCTTGAAAGGGTCCAAAGGTAAGTGGTGAACTGCCAGAGGTAAATAAAAAAAGGTAAGCTTAACCAAAACTGGAAAATAATGTACATTTCAGAATTATACAAGTAGGCCTTTTTCAGGGAACAAGAAATGGGTTAACAACTTAACTCTATGGAGTCTTGGGCTATTTTGTCCATTTTTGAATTCTTTTCATGTCTTTGTAAGTCATTTTGTGTCTTTTTTTGGTCATTTTGTGTCTTTTTTTGGTCATTTTGTGTCTTTTTTTAGTCATTTTGTGTCTTTTTTTAGTCCTTTAGTCCAACATAAAATGTGATTTTGAATCTTTTTTTTACTTTCAAAACACTATCATGCTCAATAAAGAATTTTAAATGTTGCAAATGTGCATTAATTTCAGAGTACACTGAGACATTAAACTGCATCATTTTCAATTAAATTCTGGAAAAGTTGGTGTTCTAAAACTTTTGACCAGTAGTGTACGTTAAATCAACGCAAAACAGGAGCATCAAATCATGTGTTACTTTTTTTTTAGTTGTGCTCACTTTTTTTCTTTCTTGGTCAGGTGGACTCGTCGTGAGGAGGCTGATTTCTACAGAGTGGTTTCCACCTTCGGAGTCGTCTTTGATACGCAGCGTCAGAAGTTTGACTGGGCTCAGTTCAGGGCCTTCGCTCGACTGGACAAGAAAACCGACGAGAGCTTGGAAAAATATTACTATTCCTTCATCGCCATGTGTAAACGGGTGTGCAGGATGCAGGTCAAGACTGAAACAGGTAAGAGGAAACATACAGGAAGGTTTCTTTTCATCACAGTAGCAGCATAGTTTCCACAAAGTACTCAGTACTGTAGAGTGTTTTGGCTCCGCCCACTAGTTAGTTCTCCTCGGCCTCTGTTCCCAAACAGCTACTTTAGTAGCGGCTAACCAACAGAGTTTGAATGTGACAACAGACCGAGATGGCAAGTAGTGTAGCCGACTTTATTCAGACCCCTCTAGAGAATCTTTTTTTTTAAAAAGCAACCAATCTAGCGACTTTTTCTGGTGTTATTGGAGACTTTTGGAGACTCGTGCCGACTTATTGAGTAGCAGGCGCCGTCCCAAAGCACTCACAAGCGGCCCAGTCCTCCTGCAGCAGTCTCTCCCAGCTGCAGTCAGGGCAGGGGATGTTAACCCCTCAGTTTGCACCAGTCTGAAAATGAATCACGCATGCGCAAAATCGCCGCCTCAACCGTATCCAATCAGCGTCGACTAGTTACTACCGGCTACCCGAGGCAGCAGGTACTTTCTAAGCCGCTAACTGGTGAAGTTGGCCGGGTCTTGGGCAAATCCTCTCTCCCAAGCCACATCCATAGCTGCTCACTAGAGGGAAGAGTACCTATGTTTTGGGTATTTGTTCATTTGCAGAGTTATATAGTTTAAAAAAACTTAAATAAATGTATTAAAATCAGTTGTAAACAAGTGAGTCAGCCTTAGTTTATTTATTTATTTCACATATAAACAATATAAATCACTTAGATGATTAAACATAAAAGTACATGTGTGAGTGCAGCAGAAACCTGTAAAGGCTTGTATGAAAACCAAACACAACAAACTTTCAAATAAGAAAAATCCAACACAAAAAATCAAAACGATACAAAAATAATCAAAATCATGAAAACTAAAAAACAAAACAATCAAATACATATGTCTGAATCTGATTCTGATTTATTTGAGAGTTACTGCAGATCTGCAGTTTAGGAGTGTTTTGAGGAAATCACTATCAAAAACAACGGCCCTACACAACCCTGGAACATGTCACCAACCCATTTTAAAATCCCTTTGCAATGATAAAAAGAGTGTACTAAACACAAAAACTGCAGAACTCTGGCCAGCCCTCATTACACCACACTGCAGAGAAAACAAAATAAACATAAGCCTCATTATTTGTTCAAAAAAAGTTTGAGTGCTGCAGAATAACTGAAATATAATATTTTGCTGAATTTGTTTTTGTTTTCCCCCATCAGAACTCCCAGACCCGACCCTGATCATCGACCCCATCACAGAGGAGCGAGCCTCCCGGACCCTGTACCGCATCGAGCTGCTCCGGCGGATCCGAGAGCAGGTCCTCCCCCACCCGCAGCTCTCAGAGCGCCTCAAGCTCTGCCAGCCCTCCCCGGACCTCCCCGAGTGGTGGGAGTGTGGCCGCCATGACCGGGACCTCCTCCTGGGGGCCTCCAAGCACGGCGTGAGCCGGACAGATTATCACATCCTGAACGACCCGACCCTGGCCTTCCTGGACGCCCACCAGAGGTTCACCAGCCAGCGAGGGGGCGGAGCCACCGGGGGGATCCAGGGAGAACTCACCAAAGCGGGGCTGGGTGAAGCAGGAGGCTCTGCTCCTCTCCTCACCAACGCAGAGCTGGCGAGCGCCGAAGCTGCTGCCAAGATTGCCGTTAATGCGGCTAAAGAGGAGGAGGGAGGAGAAGGGAAGGAGGTGAAGGAGGAAGTGAAGATGGAAACGGAGAAAGAAGACGCCAACGACATTCCATGTACCAAGACTGAAACTCCTGATGAGGAGAAGGAACATGAGGGAGAGGTCAGAGAAGGGAAAGATGAAATCACTGCCTCATCACCAGGGAAGGAGGTGAAGAAAGAGGAGGAGGAGGAGGCCCAGCCAAAAGTAGAACAAGAGGAGGAGAGCGGAGAAGGAGAGAAGTCTTCCGAAGCAGCAGACGACCAAGACAAAGACGAGACAGAAGAGAAGAAGAGTCCGACCCCCGTCGACTCTCTCAGGGACCAGAAGGAGGCGAGTGAGGAGCTGATGGAGCAGCCCGACTCCTCCCCTAAAGCACAACCAGGCCTCAAGACGGCCGAGCAGGAGGACGGGGAGGAGAACCCGGAGTCTCCCAAGTCTCCAAAGTCAGCTGACCCAGAGAAAAGTCCAGAGGAGGAGGAGAGGATGGATGAAGACGACAAATCAGAGAAATCCTCTCAGGCTGAAGGTGAGGAGGACGTTTACTGCATCTATCATATCAAAAGTGTTCAGAACTAGCTTTCACTTGTTTGTTTACCAACAACAGACCGAGATGGCAAGTAGTGTAGCCAACTTATTGACTCTGTCTCTATATTTAGACTATTCAGACCCCCCTAGAGAATCTTTTTTTTTGTTTTTTAAAGTGACTAGCAGCCAATCTAGCGACTTTTTCTGGTGTTATTGGAGACTTTTGGAGACTCGTGCCGACTTATTGAGTAGCAAGCGCCGTCCAAAAGCACTCAGTCCTCCTGCAGCAGTCTCTCCCAGGTGCCGTCAGGGCAGGAGATGATGAAGTGAAGCTCTAAATGTAGCAGATAAGTCTCATGTGTTCTCTAACTGTTCTCTAGTTTCATCTTTTGTTTCACCGCTTTATTTTCCCTCCATCTCTGCTGACTCATCTCTGGGTCACAGGCCTGTTTCTGCTGCTTCCCCTCATGACTCGGCAGGGTTTTAATAAGTTCTAGTGGCGAGAGAGAATGAAATTAATTTGGATCCCTTGATAGCCATTTTGAAAACCCTTTTTAATTAAGAGTGGCAACGTGACTGTGTCTCCCTCCCAGCGAGCGCGGCGTCGGAGCAGAAGAACTTTGATGAGGATAGCATCGCGTCTCTCAGCACCTCGGCCCAGAACGAGACCAGAGACGGGTTCTGCCCCGACGACCTGCCGGAGACCTCGGCGCTGCAGGCCCTGCAGGACCGCGCCTACGGCTTCTCCTTCTGGCCTAAGGTGAGTCTCAGACAGGAACCAAACAAATAAAGTCATACGTTTGATAATAATCCACTTTGCCAGTTCAATAAAACTAAAGTGCTCGTCATCCAATCACTAAAAAATACAGAAATCTCCAAAACGACTCAAGTTTTTGAACCCAAATCACAGCATGGATTATTCTTTGTTGCTCTGAAGGTCTTGATATATAGATGTTATATTCTGGAGGGTTTTTGTGACTATTTTTATCCATTCTTGGTCTGAATAAAATTGCATTATTCAGCACCAAACGTGTGTAACATATCAACCCAAAAATTGCTGCAACAACTTATGGGACATAGTTGAACATGGAAATGGACTTCAGAAAGCCACCACTTATGTTTTGACCCTTTATAAACCCTAAAGGGTTTCAATAGATAAATAATTAAGTCATTTTTATTAAATATTTTGACCAGAACAACTTCAGTGCTATAGTGCTGCTGCATTTCAAATTAATCTTCAGGTTCTACTTCTATGTGGCATTTATTATTGACCTGCTATATTCCCTTAAACATCCACTGCCATCAACCACCAATTCTCCAAAAAAAAAAGACATCAAACACTAACGGCTTAAGCAAAAAATCCTTAAATTTCACTAGTTCCAACTTCTTTGTGTAAATAATAATATAATAATTATTATTTGCCTTCAATGATAGTTTGGATTGTTGGACAAAACAAGACATTAAAAGAACTTGAACTCCTTCACGTTATTCATCCATAACATGATGACAGGAACTTGACAGGACCTGAAAAAATGTTATTGAAAAACTTGTTCCAGTCACTTTTACTCTGAGAACAATTTTCTGACAGAACTCATCGTCCTGATGGCATCGCTGCTGTGGAAATATATTCAAAATGACTAATTGTTGTAGCTTCAAGTAGATTTATAATATAGATTTATAAGCAGAGACGTGTTCATTCCGAATTTTCTGTTTCTAGAAGTTTCAAACTATATAAACTATATAGAATGACTATATTAAGTAAATATTGCTTTCTTTTATTGTTATTAGGTTTTCTTTTCTTTTAAAATGAATAATAGAATTATAATAATTTATTGTAAATATTGCTTTCCTTATATTATTAGTTTTTCTGATGGTTGCTTTGGCAATATATACATTGTTACGTCATGCCAATAAAGCCAATTGAATTGAATTGAATTGAATTGACTCCTTGAGGAGCCGTCCATCACCTCCTCTCTCCTCTCTCCTCCATCAGGACCGAGTGATGATCAACAGGATGGATAATATCTGCGAGGCCGTCCTGAAGGGCAAGTGGCCCGTTAACAGGCGCCACATCTTTGACTTCCCCAGCAACCTGTTGCCGGGGCACGGCTCCGCGGTAACCGCGGCGGCCGTAGCCACGGTGACCGAGAGCCCGCTGCAGAGGCGGAGCCTAGCGGAGCTGACCATGGCAGGCATGCACACGCCTTACAGCGGGAGCGAGGACAAAACGCTGTCGCCACAGGTTCATGTGAGTTCACACACAAACCTGCTTCATGATTTTAATCTCTGAAATATAAACAAAATAAAGATTATTGGGGAACTTGTTACTTGAGTCATCCAAACACTGAGCTAGGATTAAGCTCAAGATAGTTTTAAACATTATTAATTCAATTTAAGCCTAGAATTAGAGCTCTGTCTGTGTAAATAGTCATGGAAAAAATGATTAGACCACCCTTGTTTTCTCTAATTTCTTGTTCATTTTAATGCCTGGTACAACTAAAGGTTCATTTGTTTGGACAAATATAATAATAACAACAAAAATAGCTGCTAAGAGTCTAATTTAAGAGCTGATATCTAGACATTTTCCATGGTTTTCTTGAGAATTATTTTGGTTATTATCAAGGAAACCATGGAAAATTGTCTAGATATCAGCTCTTAAATTAAACTCTGATCAGCTATTTTTGTTGTTATCATTATATTATATTTTAGTTTATTTTAGTTGTACCAGGCATTAACCCATTGAAGCCTGACAAGTGGATACGTCGTTTTGTAGTATTTGTATAAGCTCTCAAATACTTTTTGAATTTAATTTCTATCTGCTACAGAGGCTGAAAAATCTATTATTTAGTAGAAGCGTTGACACTTCTGTTGAATTTCCAGAAAAACTTCAGGTTTTAGGGGCTGATTTTAAAATCGGCCAGAGGTTTTACAGGAAGTTTTAGGCCTCAATGGGTTAAAATGAACAAGAAACTGAAGAAAACAAGGGTGGTGTAATCATTTTTTCCTTGACTGTAGGTGCTAATTGTTGCTAAAGTAGCAGTGATGATAAAAAGACGGCTCCCAGGTGAGATGCTGCGGTTATAAAACTGTAAACTTGATGTTGCAGGAGGACGCTCCTCGTCAGAGACGGAGGAGGAGGAGGAAGATCGAGATCGAGGCGGAGAGGGCGGCCAAGAGACGAAACCTGATGGAGATGGTGGCTCAGCTGAGGGAGAGCCACACTGCTGCAGAGAGCCAGAGCCAGGCCATAGACCTCACCAAGGTTCCTGCCACACTCACCATATAGTCAGGGGTCTCAAACTCAAATTACCTGGGGGCCGCTGGAGGCAGTATCAAAATGACCAAAAAAAGACACAAAATTACTTAAAAAAGACACAAAATTATTTTAAAAATGACAGGAAATAACCCCCAAAATACACAAAATGACCAAAAAAGACACAAAAAGACACATAATGACTGAAAAAACACTAAATTACTTTAAAAAAACAACACAAAATGACAATAAAGACACAATTTTTTTTTAAAAGACACAAAATGACCCAAGAAGACACAAAATGACACAAAAAGACACAAAATGACCCAAAATATACACAAAATTACTAAAAGACACAAAATTACCAAAAAAGACCCCAAATTTATTAAAAAAGACACAAAAATTAATCAAAGGGACCTTCCACACAACACGGTAAAGTGCCATTCATATAAAACTCACATTAAACTTTCATATCAAGGTGGGGGCCACAAAATATCGTCACGAGGGCCACCAGTTTGAGACCCATGCCATATAGGGACCAGATCTGAGAATAAAGGGGACACGCCGGACAAAAGCACCAAATATTTTCCACATTCTCTCTATCACTATAGGTTTCAATTTTTGGTAGGAGCCACTTCATCAAGATTGTGGATCAGAGAAGGCAGCCATATAAAGTCTATGAGAACCAATATATCTTCCAAGCCACTTAGAAGGTCAATCTTGGTGTCAAAATCTACATTTTCTGGGTCAAGGAATCATTTAAAGCTATTGAGAATATCACTAGATGACTCACTGTAAATAATTTGTTGATCAAGATCTGACCAGAGATGAAATCGTTCCCTTGATTTGTTTGAGCAGTTTACATGGCAGCTAATCCGTACTCTCCCATGAACATAGATTCCAAACATTTTCAACCAAGGATTCCTGCTGCAGCACTTGAAGCGAGTTGCCTACCAGTCTGTGTGAAAATTTACTTGATCAAATAATCATCTAGTGATATTCTCAATAGCTTTAAATGATTTCTTGACCAACAAAATGTAGATTTTGACACCAAGATTGAGCTTCTGAGTGGCTTGGAAGATATATCGGTTCTCATAGACTTTATATGGGTGCCATCTCTGATCCACAATCTTGATGAAGTGGCTCCTACCAAAAAACCTATAATGATAGAGAGCATGTGGAAAAAATGTTGTGCTTTTGTCCGGCGTGTCCCCTTTATTTAGCTAAGCCGCCTGACTAATAACTCATAGTCATTTTTTAAGTAATTTTAATGAAGTTTATTAACTGAAACTGGTGTATTTTGTTGTGTAGGGTATGCACCATCACCACAAGGCCTCTCCATCATTGGCTGGCTTCCCCAGCGCCCTGGTGACCAGCCCCTCCCTCAAAGCCCAGATGGAGCTGCTGCAGCAAGCCCCGCCCTCCGGACACAGAGCCAATGGCTCGCTGGAGGCCGACCTGCCAATCATGAGGAGGAGGCGGGGCCGCAGGAAAAATGTGGAGGGCCTGGAGCTGCTGTTCATGGGCAACAAGAGAGCAGGAGGGGTAAGAGAGTGTTTGTGTTATCACTGCATCAACACCAAGGTTATAATAGTTTTGGATTTTAAATGCCATGTTTTTGTCATGATGCCACAATGTTTTTCCATGAAAAAAAACCCTGAAAATATAAATTATTTTCAATATTCTACATGCAAAATCATTTTTTTTTGTGTTGAATTATTACAGCCTGGGATATATCAATAATTAGCAGCAACAATGATTTTTTTTTTGCATTTTCATTTTTTGTGCAGTGTCAAATACTCACTGTGCACCAAGGTTATAATAGTTTTGGATTTTTCATTAATTTTAGTTTCAATTTCGTTGTGAATTTTTGTCTTCAAATTCAGTTAGTTTTAGTTAGTTTTTAGAGTGAGTTTTCTAGTTATTGTTTAGTTTTTAGTTTTTGAAAATGCTTAGTTTTAGTTGAGTTTTTATTAGTTTTAGTGTTAGTGTTAGTTTTTTTGTAATGGGCTATGTGTTGGTGCCAGATTCAAAGAGTTCATAATACATTTTGCCTTTATTTCCTTTGGTTTATCATCTCAGCCCCAATAAGGTTATTAACTCTTACAGTTCTGGGTGTTTTGTATTTTGGTTCTAGTGTAAACATCCCAGTCTCAGTAAACATATTCACCATGTGTTGCATGTTCAAATAGAAACACTGAATTATGAATGAAAAAAGTTGACAAAAACGAAAACTAAGGACATTTTCACTATAATTTTAGTTAGTTTTGTAACCACAAAATACAGTTTCAGTTAGTTATCGTTTTTTTTAAAAAGTCTAGTTTTTATTTTTATTTCAGTTAACGAAAATCTTTTTTCTTTTTTCTTTTTCTTTTTTTATTTTATCTTTATTGAGGCCAACAGGTTACATACAACATAGGATATTTTCCCTTCTTAAAAAAACAAAACATAATTTCTCTTATATGTACAGGTTCCTGATACATAGGAAAAGCAAAGAAAGGAAAACAAAACTAAATCATAGAAAAGATAACCATCAGGATTTTCATTCTGTATCCATAGATATACATCAACATCAGTTTTCTTCCCAGGCCCAATTTTTTTAACATTTTTATGTATTAACATTATGAACAGTTCGAACATAAGAGGGACTATAATTCTCTGAAAGAAAGAAATAAAGAAAAAGGGACATGCATACACATAGATAATTACAACAAGGCAAAAACAAGAAATACTCAAACAAAATCTGATCTTCCGAAAATGTTTTTTCAATTCTAGTTTTCGTTATTTCGTTAGTTTTCGTTAACTATAATAACCTTGATCAACACAAGACAAGAGAAGTTAAATGTGTTCTCTGTGCTGTGTTTCTCCTGGGGGTTCAGGATGAAGCAGACGGGACGAAGGTTTCAGGTGCGGAGGGCGTTCAGGAAGCTGCTCGCGCCCACAGAGCCCTCAGCGTCCCAGAGCAGAGCCCCAGCGCCAGATCTTTGGCCTCGGGGAGTCTGGAGGAGGACGAGGCAGCCGTCTCCAACAAAGAGCTGGGAGAGTGGCTGAGGCAGCACCCCACATACACCATGGACATGGCTGGATTCACACCAGTACGACATGCTTTTTATCCCCTGCATGAATCCTCATGAAGTTCTTTCTTGCTTTCTTCTTTTTCCTAACTTTCTTTCTGTTTCTCGTCTTCCTCCGACAGAAGAGCGAGGACTTGCTGCTGTCTCAGTTCTCTAAGCCCAAGCAGAAGCGCCATCGCTGCCGGAACCCCAACAAGATCGACATCAACACCCTGACCGGAGACGAGAGAGTCCCCGTCGTCAACAGACGTAACGGACGCAAGGTGAGCCACCGCATCAGGGGCACCATTTGGAAAAAAACGCTTCAATGCATCTGTGAAGTGGCTTTCTACATGTTGTAGCTGATCTACCACAGTGCTTTTTCTTCTGACTAGGGATGCACCGATCTATCGGTGACCTTCTCTGATTGCACGAGCTGCTGTTTATCTGTTCATTCACGTCACTTTTGAGCCAGCAGAATGTTGGGTTGACTTGCAGTCCGACTCTGAAAGCATAATTCAGAGAAGAAGCCTCATTGGCCGGGCATGACGTAAGGGGCAACGGCTACAACAGCTAGAGGCTTTTGTCATTTTCACAAATATTTGTCAAGTGAAAGAATGTTATATTAAAGGTTGTTTCATAACATTTGGATTATAGAATTTGTGCTCAGTTCAGTTATATTTTTATAATAGAATAATTTGTTGTTTCCCAAAAGGGGGAATAAATAACAAGACAAAATAAAGAAACGACAAAAAAAACATCAGGCATTTTAAATATCAGTATTGGCCCAGAATCGTTGCATCCCCACTACTTCCTTTAGTGTGAACCGTAGTGTACATGTAATTAGGACATATAATTGAACTTTGACCCTCTGGTTCATATACAGTACATGTGCAGAGGATTGTGGGAAAACATGCTGGTGTGCAAACTGCCACCAGACTTTTTTTGGCATCCTGCGTCTGGAAATCTTTTTATGCCGTACTAATATAATGGTGTTATGGTTCTGTAATGCACAGTGAAGCTAATTTCCTCCTCCTGTTCCTCAGATGGGCGGAGCCATGGCTCCACCAATGAAGGAGCTTCCCAGATGGCTGATGGAGAACCCGGAGTATTCTATCGCCCCTGATTGGACAGACATCGTCAAACAGTCGGTCAGTAACCATGACGACACCTCTGAAACAAATTGTTTTCAACGTGTTCTAAATATTTCTGTCATTAGTTGTTTTTATATCTAGCCTCCAGTTCCTTTTAGTCACATGGTTTCTCTCCTCCTCCACACAGGGTTTCCTCCCAGAAGCCATGTTTGACCGCCTGCTGACTGGCCCCGTGGTCAGAGAGGAGGGCGTGCGTCGTCGGGGGCGACGACCTAAATCTGAGATCGCCAAGGCGGCCGCCGCTGCCCAGGCCGCCGCCGCCGCTCAGGCTGCTCAGGCTTCACTGGCCACCGCCGCTTCATCTGCAGGTACGCAACTTAAAAACATTATCAGCATGTAGAAGGACAAACTTTATCATTTTATCCTAGGGCTGGGCAATACGGCAACAAAATAAAATGATCACGATATATTTTTTCATATCGTCTGATCTCTATTATCATCACAATTTTTTATATTGTTTTTAAACTGACAGATTTAAAGCATCTATACCGAAAATTAAAGAAAATAGAGATTAGTTCAATATTTTATTAACATACAAAGTAAATAACAAAGCAAATTAAATAAGATGAACATAGAAAAATATAACAATTTTATACTCATCAGTGCAACAAATGTATTAAATTATAAAATACAGCATAGTATCGTGATATTTAGCTTGGCAATATTGTGTTTATTCATGGCCGCCAAGTATTGATATTTAATGTTCAATATTTTCGCTGTTTTTGTTTTTTTAGCAGGCTCACTTTTAGTAATACACTGGAGATACTGGTATCATATGAAAGTAGAAGATCTAAGGAATCTATAGGCACCATGTGGTCAGGATATCGTGTCAGGAAGTTGTAGAAATAATGCTGCAAAGTTCGGCTTTTTTTATGTTTCATTCAAAAACATTGAGAGTAAATAACAAAGCAAATTAAATAAGATGAACATAGAAAAATATAAAAACAATTTTTACTCAACAGTACAACAAATGTATTCAATTATAAAATACAAGTATTGATATTTAATGTTCAATATTTTCGCTGTTGCAAAGTTTATTAAAGAAATAAAAAGACTGAAGTCAGATGAATACAGAGAATTCTCTCTGATTGGACAAAACAATTCTTGATTGAATTTAAACAGTTAAATGGTAATATTTTCTATCACATTAATACTCACCGTGGTTATAAACGTGTGTTCCTGCAGGAGGCATCAACCCTCTGCTGCTCAACAGTCTGTTTGGCGGGATGGACCTGTCGTCCCTGCAGAGCCTCCAGTCTCTCCAGCTGGCGGCCGGTCTGATGGCGTTCCCGCCGCCCACCGACCCCAAGCAGGCGGCCGCCAGCGCCGCCGCCGCCTCCATGTTGCCCCTCATGATCCCCGGCATGGGAGGCCTGCCCAACATGGCCGCCATCCCCAACATGTTCAGCCTGGGCGGCCTCTTCGGCGGCAACCTGGCGAGCGCCGCGGCCGCAGCCTCCGCGTCCAACGCCGCCGTCACCGCCGCCGCGTCCCGAAACACCAACGGGACGACGGAGGGCGACGGAGGAGACAGCGACGAGACGGTGACGACGAAGAGGAAGAGAGACGAAGAGGACCGAGAGGAGGGAGACGACTGTGAGGAGGCGGGAGGAGACGAGGAGGAGGACGAGGCGGACAGGAGTCAGGACGCCGCCAAGAAGAGGAAGAAGGAGAAAGCGGCGGCGGCGGCGGCTCAGATTCCGGCTGCTGATTCGTCGGCCGAGGCGTCCATCAACGGCGACACGGCGGCGCTGTTGGCGGCCGCCGGCATGTCGGCCAACTCGCTGGCCTTCAACCCGTTCCTCCTCTCCACCATGGCGCCCGGCCTCCTCTACCCCTCCATGTTCCTCCCCCCGGGCCTCGCCGGCCTCAGCCTGCCCGGCTTCCCCACCGCCGCCACGCTGGCCGAGCTGCAGAGCGCCATGGCCGGGGCGCTGGGCGGCAACAACGCCATGACCGCTAACCCCCCGAGGGACGAGCAGGAGGGCAAGAAGGAGAAAGACGAGGAGGAGGAGGACGAGGAGGAGGGAGGAGGAGAGAGTGACTTGGCGGAGGAGAAGGAGGACGGAGCGGAGGAGGAGATGAGAGGAGACGACTCGGCCCTGGAAGATGGCGGACTAGGAGACGAGGAGGAGTCGGAGGAGGCGGCGGCGTCTCCTCAGAAGGAGAAGAGTGACTGAATAAACTAACTGACTGACGGCCTTGGACATGTTCTCCTCCTGTTTACACCTCCTCCACAAATATCCAAACTATTATCAACCCTCTTTTTGTTTCTCCCTCTTTACATTGTTGTTAATGATTTCTCACTCTTTGTTGTTATTTTTTTGAGCAGGTATATTTACTATGTGTCAGAGAGAACGAGGTGTGTGTGTGTGTGTGTGTGTGTGTGTGTTAAGTTAATCTCTCTGATGATAGTTGTAGTCAGGGAAACCTCAACGCCACTCGCTCCTCAGAGCCGGCTCCTCCTCTTAAAGACTCTTTCTGTCTGCTGAGCCTTTCGTCTCAACCCACAATCCTTCAAATAGGACTTCACAAGGTTCCAATAGTGCTATTATTATTATTATTATTATTATTATTATTATTATTATTGCTGCTTTCAGCTCTCAATTGTTATTTTGTTATTTTTTGCTTCCCTCTCTTTAGTCTCTCAGACTGTTTTGTTGATGGCAGCATCTCATCATCAGAAGGAGAAAGGAGAAACTCCTGCTGGAGGTGCTTTTTTCTAACATTGGTTCTCATAAAAACAAAACAGCATTACAGCTAAACTCAGCTGTCTGTCTGATAAAGCTGCTGCAGAAAGGAATTGTGGGTAATGGAGTCGATGGAGCTGTTCTGTTTGTTTCAGAGCAGATTTCTTTTTAAGTTCTCACATATCAGACCAGCTAGACTGAGGAGGAAGAAAACCAGACTGGCCTAAAAAACTCAGTCTCACACACTGACCACCACAACACACACACACACACACACACACACAGACGTGCTCATTAGCTGCACACACACATTCAGATGTCCACCACTACACACACACTACCCCCCAACCCTCTGTCATGTGACTGTTTCTGGAAGGACTCGTCCCTGCAGCTGTTTTTTATTTTTTTTCCTTTTTGAGTGTATGTGTGTGTGCTCGTGCGTGTGTTTTGTGCGCACTGAACCAATACTGTTAACCAGTCCCACACTGTTTAAATGCCAGTCTTGAGTCTTTCCACTGCCACATCTGGATCCTGTGTCTCCTCTGGAGGCGGTTGGTGTTCCTGGCGGCGGAGTGGCAGGCGGGCTGGGTCTGCCGCCGGTCAGCCTCGCTCTGATTGGTCCGCTCCGTGCTGCCGGGAGCCAACCGTCTCCTCTGGAGGTTTTTCTGTGAACGGATTCGGAGCGGCGGTCCACACAGCGATGTGATGTTTCAGGTTTATTCTTTTAAAAAAAGGGGGCACATGAGATGGTTGAATTTCCCGGTCGCTGCCACATTAAAATCCTTTTTTTTTTTTTAATTTCTATTTCTTTTTTTTCCTCATATCCCGGTAGTTTCAGACCAAGTGCTGCTCCCTAGTGACCTTCTCTCTTTAAAAAGACTGTTTCTCTAGTCACACACACTGACACCAGGCCTGGTCCCAAACAGGACTGAGACACATTTTCAACAGAGTTGGAAATTTACAAGTTTCTTTATATATGAAGTTCAACTCGAACTGGTCGCTGAGAACCTTTTTGAATACTTGAAAGCTGCACGCGCTGCTTGATTTGTTTCCTCCTTCCCTTCCCAAGGCCAGTTCAAGTGTCCGGAGACAAGTCAAGCACCGCGAGTGGTTCAAATATTTGAAAATCCATTCAAACACACACTGTGGCCAGCTCATATTAACATTTGCTCTCCCAGCCAGCAGCCAGCGGAGCAGAGAGGGACACTCCCTCCTTCTCTCGTCTAATGCTGAGTCAGCAATAACCAAGGCAGCTTTTGAATGTTCCAACATCACTCTCCCAACACACACACACACACACACACATATACACACACACTATATGAATAACCACAAGTGTCGTATGGATAGAAAACTAAACTAAAAACTGTAAATGATGACAAATAAGTACTGCAATCAATTTTGTCTCACTCTGTTCCTGTTGATGCACTGGTGTTAAAGAGTTAAAATAATCAGGTACCTTTATTACTTAGCTACTTTTCTTGAAAAAAATGGACTTTTTGTTACTTTTAGCCAGCAAGCTGAAGAGCATTACCTCAAAATTCTTATCTAGCCTTGAAGTTTACAGACATACCATGTAAATGTTTTTTTTTTCCTCTTATTTTTTTTTTTTTTTGGTGTTTGTCTTTTTTTGTTTTTTGTTTTTTTTTGAAGACATCATGTATGATGAATTGTAGCTATGATGCTTTTAATAAAAGTGAATCATGATATTCGCCTAGGAAACCAACCCTCCGCCTCCGACTCTTTGTTTTACTCTGAAAACTTTCTGTAGTTGTTGTTTCCTGGATGAGATCAGACTCACACGCACAGTTCAGATCACCCAAAAAAAGAAAATGACTAAAAAAAAACACAAATTACCAAAAAAGACACAAAATGACAAAAAAAAGACACAAAATGACTATAAAAAGACACAAATTGACCAAAAAAGACACAAAATGATAAAAAAAGACACAAAATTACTATGAAAAGACACAAATTGACCAAAAAAGACACAAAATGATAAAAAAAGACACAAATTGACCAAAAAAGACACAATATGACCAAAAAACCCCCAAGATGACCAAAAAGACTAAAACACATTAACACATGAACACTTTAACACAGTGGAGACAGAGCTGACTTCCAAAATGATTTGGCGACCCCCAGAAATCATCTTGCGACCCCAAGGTTGAGAATAGCTGCTCTAAGGAGGTTATTGAACATCCACCATACATTACTCAGTAATATAACACTTTATTTAAACTCATAAGGCACTGAGGTACAGAAATATAAATGACCAAAGCTAAAAACAGTTGCAGGAAAGTCTACAATCAAGCTGTGAAATTGAAAAATACTTTGGCTGCAGTGAAAACCTGAATAAATTAATAATCCTGAGCAATTGTGGCTGCTGAAGACTGGTATATACAGTTCACTAGATTAAAATATAGAAAAGTTTGTCAGTAATTAAATAACTTGAAACATTTCATGTCTTAATTTATTTAATTTCTTCTAATTATAATGATTATGGCTTACATTTAATGAAGACCTAAAATTCAGTGTCTCAAAAAAAACGTCAACTACAAAGACCAATTTTTAAAAGTATGTTTATATCTAATGTATTGAGATGCACCTGACACATTTAAAAAGCTATATTTCCATCTATGTTGACTGTTTGTTTTCTCTCTTTGCTGTTGTTGACTGTTGGAGCCTCCAACTGTTGATCAGTGGAACGGCACCAAACCATTGGAGAACATCTGGACCTCCACATGATGAGATCTGGACAGAACGGGTCTAAATGTGATCAACTGCCTGGCCAGTTATTGCACATTTTCAGTTCTGAGTGCATACTAGAGCAGCAACATTATTAATTCATCTGAATTATTATTGTTATTATTATTATTATTATTATTATTATTCTCAACAACTGTTTGGTCTATAAAATGTCATAAAAGAAAACCATTAAAAAAATGCCCGTTTTACAGTCCCTCTACACTTTAAAAAAAAAAAAAAAACGTTTTTACGGTAAAAAAATGGCAGCTGTGGTTGCCAGAACTTTACCGTAATAAATACAGTAGAACTTTTTTAATATTACGGTAACAAGGTATTAGCACTGTTGATTTCACGTTTAAGATTGTTATTTTATTCCATATTTTATCATACTACTTTATAAATGCCGCAAGATGTTACCATTAAACATTACAGTGTATTTTTGTAGGAGATATGGTGTTTAGTACATTTAACAGTGAGAAAGTATTTTTTACAAAAGATAAATGCAAAAATTATATTGATGGATATATATATTACAGTATATATATATATATATTTATATATATATACATATATATATATATATATATATATATATATATATATATATATATATATATGGTGCCAGTGTATTTTACAGTGGAGTAATATATTTTTTTTTTAAACTGTAAAAATCACTGTTTTGGCACTTTACAGTGTTTCATTGTTACTGAAACTGAATTAACCAATTTATCATTTTACAGTCTTTTACTGTCATGGTTTAGCATTTTTTCACCGTAAAATCTATCTGAAATTAAAACCGAGTGTGTTTTTGTTTAGAAATGTTTCAGAAGTGGCTTTTTTTGTCTACTGGGTCACATGTAGAAGGATATGTTTGTATAAATATGTTGTTTCCCTACATAAAAACACACATTAAAGCAGTCTTTCTCAGACATTTTGGGACATTTTCTTAGAAATAAATATCTCAAAACTCCTCTTGTGCACATCATAAAAGCAATTTCTCACCTCATCGTGGCACATTCATGCAAATGATTATGTACAATTATGTTAATGAGAATGTTTTATTAATGGTTCTCTGTTGAATAGTCCTGGTCAGGAGGTGTAATTCTCATAAACTACAGTTCAGATTTCAGATTTTCTTTAATTGCCGTTTTTATTTGCAGCATAGAAACAAAATAACATTTTACATACAGCAGGCAAAATCAAACATAGTGCAACGATTCATATAATAATGACAAAAGTGTTTCCAATGTTTACATTTCTAATGTATTTTTTTCCTTCCAACACATTACAGATTGTGAAGGCGTTAATGTGAAGTGCAGATTTGTTTATTTTCAATAATTGTCTTCAAATCCTCCACATATTACATCAGAAAATACTCATCTTACCAACATGACTCAGCATTTTGATCTCTAAACCACAAAACAAGAACTTGACATGTTCATTGACATAAATATCTACTTTTGAGAAATAACCTGAGGACTCTGAGCAGCTCCAGGCTTCTGCAGCTAATAATCCATTTAGTAGGTAAGTACATTTCTCAAAATGCATTTACTGTTGAGGCAGAGAATATCTGAGAGAAATCTACAGTAAGATCATCTTATAAGTAAATACAATTCAGTCTGTGTTTTTAAGAGGAGTGTTAAAGGGCTCAGTGGTCATTCTGTGCGACTGGACCAATGAGAATAAATCCACTAGTGCAGCTATTCTCAACCTTGGGGTCGGGGCCTCAATTGGGGTCTCGAGATGATTTCTGGGGGTCGCCAAATCATTTTGGAAGTCAGCTCTGTCTCCACTGTGTTAAAGTGTTCATGTGTTAATGTGTTTTAGTCTTTTTGATCACTTAATGTCTTGTTTTGGTCATTTTGTTTCTTTTTTGTGTCATTTTGTGTCTTTTTTTTTTTTTTTTAATCATTTTGTGGTCAATTTGTGTCTTTTTTTAGTCATTTTGTGTCTTTTTTTTGTCATTTTGTGTCTTTTTTTAGTCATTTTGTGTCTTTTTTTGGTCATTTTGTTTCTTTTTTTGGTCATTTTGTTTCCTTATTTTGGTCATTTTGTGTCTTTTTTTAGTCATTTTGTGTCTTTTTGGGTCATTTTGTGTCTTTTGATCATTTTGTGGTCAATTTGTGTCTTTTTGGGTCATTTTGTTTACTTTTGTTGGTCTTTTTTTTTTGGGTGATCTGAACTGCATGGGAGATTGTGTTCAGTGAGCGGGGGTCACGGACAACATGCATGTTAAATTGGGGGTCGCGACTCAAAAAGGTTGAGAACTACTGCTCTAGTGGACTAGATGTAGATGCTGTGGTCATAAAACAGTCTGCAGGATCTGTCGGCATTAAAGAGTAAGACAAGCAGAGTCAGACCAACATATCAGGTCATATAGAGGTGAAATAAGAAAAGAGGAAGCCTCTCTAGCCGTGTGTGTGTGTGTGTATGTGTGTGTGTGTGTGTGTGTGTGTGTGTGTGTGTGTGTGTGTTTGCATGCATGCACTCCAGCCTGCTATCAGAGATGGCCTCTCTCCCACTGGAGCTGCTGACAAAATGCAAACTGACAGCCAGACCCCACTGTGTGTGTGTGTGTGTGTGTGTGTGTGTGTGTGTGTGTGTGTGTGTGTGTGTGTGTGTGTGTGTGTGTGTGTGTGTGTGCCAGCCAGTGTGGGAGGGAGACGAAAATGGACAATATGTGTGAGATTTTGGCTGTTCTTTTCTTGCACCAAGAAATTAGTAGAAGCTTAAAACTAAACCTGCGTACGCTGCATTCACAGACACACACTTTCCTTTCCTAAAAAAAATAATCTCACAACAACAATCCATAAATAAAACACAGCACAAAATGAAAAATGCAGACTTTCCTGCAACTGTTTTTAGCTTTGCTCACTATAAACTGCGGAAATTTCTTTCTTGACGCTGACAGAATTTGACCTCTTTTTGTAGACAGTGGAGTCGCCCCCTGCTGGCCACTAGAAAGTTCACAGGTTTGGCTTCACTTTTTCGGCTCAGAGGTTGCTGCTTAAGAAAAGCACGATTTCAGATGGAAGCAAAGTGAAAGGGTGACCACATGACCTGAACCTACCACTGACAAAACTGGAGAGGCAGGTATCATCGGCCAGAAATACATTAGGCAAAAATAATACAGTTGTCCTGGGTGAGAAAAACTCCATGTTTTTTTGGTTCAAACTGCACTGGATTAGCAGAAAGTAGCATGTATGTAAAGACTTGTTCATTCATTCATTCACAGATATCTTGAGGTCAGAGGTCTTCTAAAAATGGCCAAATTTGAGTTTTCCTCTCCATATAATTAAGTCTAACTTTGGATCTTCCTGACTAAATGTTTGGAGGTGGTTGGCACCAGTGGGTTCCTTAAATATGCTTTAAAATTTAGTCCACTACAGACGACAAGTTTCACTAGACAGCATCATTAAAACAACCTGGTTTTCAATGTGTGCGATCACATTTGGGAATCTAAAGCACCATCTCACAAACTGTTTATGTCACATGCATTCAATGTTTTTGCATGAAACATGAAAAAGGCTGAACTTTGCAGCGTTATTTCACAACTTCCTGACACGATTTCCTGACCACATGGTGCCTATAGATTCATATGAAACCAGTATCTCCAGTATATTCCTACGCTAACATCGATACTTGGAGGCCATGAATCGATATAATATTGCCACACAAAATATCGCAATACTATGCTGTATCGATTCCCCCCCCACCTCTACTGACTACAGGTATATTCAGACAGACACTACGAAAAAAAAAAGGTTTTTAAACATTATAACATGTAGTCATGTTGTTGTAGAAACACAAAATTCACAAAGTATAAACTGGAAAATTAGCACAATTAAACTCCAGTTCATCTTGTGGCGTTATATTCTGTTTCCAATGTTAATATTGTCAGGAGACGATAAACTCAGACACTACTGCACTTTTAAAGAGCGACACGAACTGAATGCAGGTCAGAAGAATGTCCTCACATGAATATGTGTGTGTGTGTGTGTGTCTGTGTGTGTGTGTGTGTGTGTGTGTGTGTGAGCGCAGGAGGGTGTGTTTACTCCAGCAGACAGTTGAGAGAGGTTGAGTGTGTGTGTGTGTGTGTGTGTGTGTGTGTGTGTGTGTGTGTGTGTGTGTGTGTGTGTGTGTGTGTGTCTGTGTGTGTGTGTGTGTGTGTGTGTGTGTGTGTGTGTGTGTGTGACAGACGTCTGGCCTAATCGCGTTGCTGGAGGAAGTGGGACGTGAAATCCACCAGCCGCCCCATACCACGCACACACACACACACACACACACACTGAAAACCCATCCCAGCATGTAGTCTTGTCTTCTACTCTCTTTCCATACTTCGCCTTCCAGGAATTTAGAAAAAAATCTTTCTGCTGATGAATTAAACGTCCTTGCAAAATATATAATAACGATACCAAAATTAAATAACAAAAATAAAGGTCCAGTGAAACAAATGATACGCTAAATTATACGCTAAATGTACTATAAATGGTATTTTATCTGATATTTGAAGCTGTGGTGAAATAATTGGATTGATTTCATAGATACTAATACAGTTGTTTTGAGTGAGAAGCCACTGTGTGTCAGTGTTTAATGAAAACACTATAAAGGGCTGCTTATATTCTTTAATCAATTATCTTAATATGCAGAGCCACCGAGCTCCACTCCATGTTAAACAGTGATGTGTTGGAACAAAGCCTGCCTTTGTTTCTGAAGAATCTTCACTCAGAAGCGGCTCTGCTGGCATGGCGGCTCTGTTTCTTTCTGCTCTGTGTCTTGCCAGGCTCTTCTGCCAGAGAACTTGTAATGAATTTGCCCAGATTAGTGAATATCCAGCCTTATTGTCCAACATACTGTACATCATACTGATGGTAATCCACATCTTCAAATCTAGAGACCAAATTAGAAAAATCCACACCAAAGAGTGCTCCACCAAAAAGGATGCCATTCCTCTGTGCCATAATGTTTTTCACTGTTTTTGGACAAACTATACTACTACATGTATCGAACGAGTATAACTGACACATTTAAGCATTTTTAGGCATTTTAAAATTTGTCCATTTTTGACAAAAATCAACAAACTACAGTATGACTTTTTTCAGTTTTTAGACATTGCATAGTATGGTGTTTTTCTGTAATTTCTGGCCATATTATGCTCTAACATGTATCAACAGACTGTAATTATCAAATTTTGAGCATTTTTAGGCATTTTAAAAATTGACATATATATCGACATGCTATAGTCTGACTTTTTTGAGGTGGTCATTTTGGGAAACAAGCTATACTACTACATATATCAACAGAGTATAATTGGGCCATTTTAAGCATTTTAAGCCATTTTAAAATTTGACAAAAATCGACATGCTAAAAGTATGACTTTTATTTGAGGGGATAATTTTTGGACATCCCATAATATGGTGTCTTTCTGTCAATTCTGGCCATGTTATGCTCTAATATGTATCAACAGAGTATAATTTAACAATTTTAAGCAATTTTAGGCATTTCAAAATTTGACCATTTTTGACAAAAATTTAGGTTTTTTTCCGCTATTTTTGGACAAACTATATTACCACATGTGTCAACAGAGTATAAAGTCACTGGAGTTCAGAATGGCCTCGATTTCCGTGCGGGTCATCCTAAGAACTTCTTCTGTTTCTGTTTCTGATCCAATCAAGGTGTAAAGTGCTGTTTTCACAGAACGGATCTCCCACTCCCATACTCCACCGAAGTGTGGTGCAGCAGGAGTTTTGTAATGGAAGCTGATCTGTTGTCTGGCTAGACGCTGCTGTAAGTCTGAGCTAAGTCGAATAAAGGCATCCTTGAGTTCAGCTTCTTCACCACGGAAATTGGTGCCCTGGTCCAAGGATAGCTCATCGGGTTTTCCTCGGCGGGCAATGAATCTTCGTTGTGCCATAAGGAACGCATCACTGTCAATGGAGGTCAGGACCTCCAGATGCACGGCTCTTGTTGTCAAGCATTTGAATAAGAGGCCCCACCTCTTAATCAAGAAGGGACCAAAGCAATCCATTCCTGTTGAATAGAATGCTGGTTTAAACAGCCTGAGTCGAGGGGGTGGAAGATCAGCCATTTTCTGGTGGGCTGGTTTGGATCTCCACTTACAACATTCCAAGCAGGTCCGCTGATGTTTCCGCACAGCCTCTCGGCCTCTAAGGATCCACAACACTCGCTCTGGTCCTGGGTGGTGCAGCGTGCCATCGTAGTCCTTTATGAGTAGTTGGGTGTTCTGGTGGCTGGGATCCAGGACGATGGGGTGTATGATCCCTGGGTCGAGATTCTCAACGCGTCTTAACCTGCCTGAGCTCGTTTACTCCATCAAACTCTGGGGAAGGGCAAATTAGTCGACTATTAGGATGAACTGGTTTGCCTGTCTTAAGTAGCTGATAGTCCTCAGGAAAACTGTCCATCTGGACTCTCCTCAGCGCCGGGATCTCTGCCTCTTGATAGGTGCTGGAAGGAGGGTGTCCAGTCAGACCTGCCGCCCCATGCAGCTCTCCAGCTACTGCCTGTATTGAGTCCTGCCAGCTGCCTACCTGGCTTCCATCTGTTACTGGCGGCAGTGAGTCCACAGAAGGCAGTCTTTTTTAGCTCTTCATCTTTGGTTTTTGTTGGCCATTCACTGGGGGCCTGTAGGAGAAACCGTGGTCCATTGATCCATCGGCTACCTCCTAGGAGGTCCTTCAGACTCTTTCCTCTGGTAAGGTCATCTGGCAGAGTCCACATACCTCCAAGCAGTTAAGTTAGTCAACTCTTGAATCTCCGCCACTCTGGTACCCACAAATACCTTGAAGTGACATGACTCTGAGTTCAACCAGTTTAGGACTGTGGTGGAATCTGTCCAGTAGGTGATCTCCTGTATTGGCACAGTGAGCTCGTTGGAGAGGAGTTTAGCCAGCTGTGCTCCAGTCAGAGCTGCACAGAGCTCCAACCGTGGCATTAAGTGTTGCTTCCGGGGAGCTACACAGGATCGTGCTAGGAGGAAGGCTAGGTGCACATATCCATGGGTGTCTACTGAGCGGAGATAGGCTACAGATCCATAGGCCTTCTCAGAAGCACCAGAGAAGATGTGGATGTCATGGGTCATGTGCATGTGTGTAGCATCTAGGTAAAACCACCAGTGGTAAGTACTGCAGGAGAGGCTAGGGAGCATTGGGTCATCCCAGTCACGATGCTTATCCCACAGTTGTTGTATGCTGACCTTAGCCCGGTGGTGAAAGGCAGGATGATGCCAAGGGGATCATACTGAGATGCCAACACACGGTATATGTTCCTCATCGTAGGAGCACTGTAGGACACAGGTCGGTGTTTGAAGCCCAAGCTGTCAGTGTCACAGAGCCAACTCAGGCCTAAGGTGGATTCCTTAGCCTCTGTTTTGTCATGGGAGAGCCATAGATCTGCTTTGGGAGCTCGGGCATCTGGTGGTATGTGACTGACGACATCTGGCTCGTTGCTGGCCCTCCGGATGCCAGAAGGTCTCTTAATTTGTGGAGTAACTGGCGTGCTTCCTGAGTTGACGTGAAGCTCTGTAGACAATTGTCTACGTAAAAGCACTTCTCCACGGAAAACCTCACATCCTCCTCTGGTGTGCTGTGCATGGCTAGGTGCCTATCTAGCGCAAATGATGCACAACAAGGGCTACAGGTAGTCCCGAACAGGAGAACCTGCCACTTGTATATATTTGGGGCTTCATCTCTTCTCATGTCGCGCCAGAGGAAGTGCAGGAGGGGCTTATCCTCAGGTAGGAGCAGTACCTGATGGGACATAGCCCAGATGTCGCCGCTGATGGCAACGCTGTGCTCTCTGAATCGAAGGAGCACACCCAGAAGTGAGGGGCTCAAAGTGGGACCAGGTAACAAACATTTGTTCAGGTTGAGACCCTTATACTGGAAGGAACAGTTGAATACTATTCTGTCTTTAACGTTGTGGGTGACTATGAAATGGGGGATGTACCAACTCTCTCCAGTTGTGGTGGTCTCAGAGGCCAGTTTCACTACAACCCCGGCGTCTTCCAACTTATTGACCTCTGCGCTGTATGTGCCTGCCTTATCTTTGTCCTTTGAAAGACGTCTCTCCATGCCTCTGAGGCGAGGCATCACAGCCTCCTTGGGAGCTTGGAAGCAGGGTGAGTCCTTTTTGCGCAGCAGTGGTGTGACATAGTGAAAGATACCGTTCACCTCCGTCCTGGTTGTTTTTGCTTCCAAAAGGTTGATGGCTTCTTGGTCCTCTCTCGATCTTGTCACCTGCTTCTCACAGCGGTAGGGTAGCATATCGAGTTGCCAAAGCCTCTCTACAACTTTCTTGAGTTCCATCTCGGCAGGAGTGAGTGAGCGGTGAAGGCACTGCTGCGGTTGCAGTTGAGTCTGCAGGAGTCGAGTAGGTTCTTGTAGCACCCATCCAAGCTGGGTTTTGATGGCAGCTGGACCACCGGGTGGTCCGAGATGGACAGGTGCTATTGGTGCTATCAGGTGGGTGTGATCAGCACCAATGAGCAGCAGAGTGCGTGCATGTTCAAAGGACTGCAGAGGGAGACCTTTAAGATGCTTGTACTTCTGTAGGATGGAAGCAGGGTAAGCGTGGTAGGCTAGTCCAAGGCGTTTGGCGGTGAAGGCTGCAGGGGAAATCTGGAAGGACACAGAGGAGCTACTGATGGTCTGGACATCTTGGCGGATGGTTCGCAGTGCTAAACTCTCATCTATGCCTTGTTGGCCAAGTTTAAGAGCGGCCGTGGAGAGGAGGATGGTCCGCAATACTGCATAGGTGTCTAGCATCCTCCCCTGGTGGTGAAGAAGGACTCTGACAACTTTGAGGAGTACTCGTTTGCAGTCTGTGGGCTTATCCAGGTATAAGGTTTCTGTAGCGAAACTCAGTAGGCAAGAGTCTTCTCTGTTGTTCCTGGAAAAAACTTGTAGAATCTGGAGGTGCTTACCCTTAGAGATGCTGCATGGTTTCTTAAGTGTACACTGAGCGGCCTGGTGTGTACGTCCGCAGCGCCAACAGCGATGATTGGTCTTGGGTGATTTGCTCCTTACCGAAGGTCTTAAAGGTGGAACACTAACTGAGGTAATGGTCATATTTGTTGCAATAAGGACAGAAGGCCTGTGCCATAGGTTTCTGCTTGGCCGATGGGGTTAGTCTGGTGGGGGCCCTGGAAAGGCCGGTCTAGTGTCCATCACAGCCATCAGACTTATCCTCTTGACAGTACAATCATACGAGTGATAGGTCGGGTGTACACTCGGTCCTGAATCTGCAGCTTGGCTGTCCTCACCCGAGAGTCAGCTCCTGGGAAGACCTCAACCACTCTTCCTGTTTGCCACAATGAGCGAGGTATCTGAGGGTCAACCAACATGACCACCATTCCGACTTTGAGGTCTGGCTGAGCATTATGCCACTTCCCTCTGGACTACTACTACACGACTTGGGGGGGGGGGGGGGGCTACTTTACAGCTCAACAAAGTTCCTTACAGTATCTCGAGGCAGCGGAAATGGAACACAGTTGGCCAAAAACAGCTTTAGAGTCAGTTTAGGGTCTGACCCATATACTGTATGAAATAAACTATAATGTACCCATTCAAAGCATTTTTAGGAATTTAAAAACTAAACAAAACTAAAAACCATTTTTGACCAAAATCGACATGCTATGGTATGACTTTTGAGGGGCTCACTTTTGGACATCTCAAAATATGGCGCTTTTCTATCATTTCTGGCCACATTATGTTTTAATACGTATCAACAGACTATAATTGAACCACCAGAAAAGCAGGAAACATGGAAAGACAGTGTTTAAGATGATTGTAAAGCAGAAACAGGACATTCTGTTCCTTTAGATTTAGGAAAGAGCATTTAATAATCAGAACATGACAACACACATGAGGTGAATACATATTTAAAAAGCCACTGATTTAAACAAATTCCACAGCTTTAAAATTAACATAAAACATTAAAAAAAGTAAAAAATCTGATGAATTAAATAAGCCATACGCTGAAAGGTCAGCTGGTCACCCTCGTCTCCTCACCCTTTCATCTCTTTGGTTACTCTTCGGTGTCTGTGCATGTGTGTGTGTGTGTGTGAGTGCACTCATGTCCAGATGAATCTCTCTCCACTCGGCTGGATGTGTCACTTCCTGCTCTGCGGTTGTCATGGAGAGGCCAGGGCTCCAGCGATAAAGAGCCATCTGCCGTCAGCATGACCACCTACAGCCCGGCCGCCGTCACAGCAACTGTGATTGATAGCCCCCAGAGAGTGACAGAGAGGGAGACAGAGAGACAGAGGAGAGGATAAAAAGGGAGGAGAAAGAACTAAGGAAGGCATGGAGAATAGAGAAGGAAGACATAGGGGGTTTAAAGGAGGAGGGGAGGAGAATAAAGCACGGAGGAGAGAGAAGAAAGAGAAGGAGGAGGAGGAGAGAAAGAGAGACAGGTCCAGATGTCCTCCTGTTGGCTCTGGGGTTTTAAGTCTCTCTCTGTTTCCAAGGGAGACAAATGGCAAAAACATGACATTGAGAGCGAGTGCATCAACTGCCCAGATGCACACAAACACACACACAATCATGCACACACACTCAGAGAGAGCGGACATAATGGCATTCATTGAACCTCACTTCCTCCTCCGAATGACAGGAGGGTGTATGTTTCTGCCATAATGAGAGTTTGGAAGAACAAATAAATTGTTTCTTCTGGATTTAAGACAATCTAGATAAGCTGTTTGTTGAAATGTAGATCTGACATAAATTTGGGAAAAAATATGTTTTGGGTTGTGTTTTGTGTCAGTTGTGTCACCAAACTGGTAGCTGAAGGGTGGCAAGCAGAACCACAGCAACAGCTGTTGATGCAGTTCCTGCTGATCACCACTAGAGGATAAAAATAAGTAGGCCAACTTCCTTCTTTAAGTTGCTTTTGGCTGGTTAGCCCTACATACAGGTGTGTATATGATTGAGTAAGTAAAAAAAGTCATAACATTTTTAAATGCCCAAAATGGTCTTATTATAGTCTTTTGATACATATCGTAGTATAGTTTTCAAAACATTACAGAAAAACATCATATTTTCAGATGTCCACATTTTGAAAAAATGGCGAAAAAGTCCAAATATGGTGATTCTGATGTTTATCCAAAAATTACTAAAAACGATTTAAATCGTTAAGAAAATTTTAAGTTGGACAATTAAACTAAATATTTTAAGTTTTGTTTTTGAGTTTGCTCAACTCTGAATTTCTCTGGCACAATTGTAACGCCGCTATGAAATGTCAGCTAATGTTGTGACCACAATTTTGAGTTAGCATTGATACGCTAATGGCTACTCTTGTAGCTGTAACAAGCAGCGCCGCTAGCATCGGTTAGCCGCTAGCATCAGTTAGCCTCTAGCTTTCGCTAATGACCAAATTTCCCAACAAAGAAATAAGAGTTATCAGAACTATTGTCCCTTGTTGTGAACCCCAACTTAAAGATATAAGTAACAACAACTCACCAACTTGTTTTTGAGCAGACAACTGGCTTCCTTTGTTGTGCTAACTTACATTATTGCCCTAAATGTCAGTAATTTATATTTCATTATATATATTAAGTTTTACCAACTTAAATCACTGTTTAAGGCCAAAAAATACAAGTTGGCTTTTTTGCAGTGTCGACTGTTACATATATTTAAAGAAGAGACCAATAAAACCAATTTTCATTCAGATATCTTAAGGTCAGAGGTCAAGGGACCCCTTTTAAAATGGCCATGTCAGTTTTTCCTTCGCCCAAATGTGATGTTCTTAAAGCTCCAGCAGAAAGTGGAGCAGGTCAGATGGTATAACTATGAGTGTGACACCAGGACTCGGTGTCGTGTTTCACCCAGCAGCCTTGTTGTCCTGCTCTGCTCATTACATCCACTCTGTGAGCTTTCTGTCTTATTTCCCCCTGATCTGAGAAAATTCCAGTAATGGACTGGTAAGACGAGCAGTGGAACCAGTCAGCAGTGGAAACAGCTGAGTGCTTTCCTGGAAACATCCAGCTGCTGCATGACCACAGTTTTTATTATTGTGGCTACGTCGGGGTCTCTGAGGTGACTCATGACGATCTCAGCCGTATTATCTCATAATAATTCAGTTAAGATTAAGGCTGTCGCAATTGAATAGGTTATATATATATAACTGTTCCTATGTGTGTATCTTGAACAGATTAATTTGATTAATTTGTAATTTATTTCTGAGGCAGATTTTATTCCATCCCATTCAGTTCATCTCCTCATCTAAATCAATAGAGATATGAATCAGCCCTGTGTGGTCTGCAGGGGGAAAATCCATTTCTAAGGCAGGAGATACGAGATCCTCACTGGGCCAGGGTGTGTGTGTGTGTGTGTGTGTGTGTGTGTGTGTGTGTGTGTGTGTGTGTGTGTGTGTGTGTGTGTGTGTGTGTGACCGGTGAAATACGACCCCGGGTGTCTGGGGTCCATCCATTTCCAGCAGCCACTGCTGATGGCACTGTGTCAGCCTATCATATCGCTTAATGACTCTGAAGTCATCACTTACCTCATCCTGACATCAGGTATCGATTGGCTGACGGAGAGAGGGTGATGGATGGATGAGAGGCCAGACAGACAGACAGACAGACAGACAGACAGACGGATGGATGGACAGATGGAAGGATGGATGGACAGCTGATGATGGAGCTAATCTCATTAAAATAATATGTTCATTACATATGACTCCCTCAGTGGTCTTTGAATTCAATGATCAGCAATACAGACCATAAAAAACAAATCATTAAATATAACTTGTTCTGTGTTTTCAATTGTTCAATCCATCATGGCTGCAGCAGGATCAGGAGAGGCAGATTTAAGAGGACACACTTGACTTGACTAGTCCATAGACTTATTAAAGAGTAGCAGGCTAATTTAGCATTTAATTGTCAGACCAATGATGGGCAGTTTAAAAAGATCATTTTGGTGAGCCAAATATTAACATTAACTTTGATCAAGTGATACCAGACAGTGAAAGGGTTGAAACTCTATGATGAATCAACATAGACCGCCAACCTGTCAATCACAAGGCATGCCTGTCCTAAAGCACACCCTGCTTTATCATCTACTTTAGTCTAAATGGGAACAACACAATAATAGCATGTATTGAAGAAGACTTGATAGTAGTAACTAAGGCCATAAACTCATTATGCACTGCAAAAAAGCCAACTTGTGTTTTTTGGCCTAAAACAGTGATTTGAGTTGGTAAAACTTGGAAATATAAATTATTGACATTTAGGGCAATAATGTAAGTTAGCACAACAAAGGAAGCCAGTTGTCTGCTCAAAAACAAGTTGGTGAGTTGTTGTTACTTATATCTTTAAGTTGGGGTTCACAACAAGGGACAATAGTTCTGATAACTCTTATTTCTTTGTTGGGAAATGCGGGAAAGCGGTGAAATACGGTCATTAGCAAAAGCTAGCGGCTAACTGATGCTAGCGGCGCTGCTTGTTACAGCTACAAGAGTAGCCATTAGCGTATCAATGCTAACTCAAAATTGTGGTTGCAACATTAGCTGACATTTCATAGCGGCGTTACAATCGTGCCAATTCAGCACATTGCAGAAGTTAGCAGAAGTAAGGATTAAAAGTTATTACAATGTAAAATTATGAGTTAGTACAACTTACAGTTGAGTTGACAAAAATCATAATTCAGAGTTGAGCAAACTCAAAAAAATAAAGCAAATGGTTCATGAGGCTTCGTTGTTTTTATGTTTTTATGCTTTTTATTCTATGAAAGGGCACAGTACACCAAACTGTCAATCATAAGGTAGCCCTGGCCTAAAGTGCACCCTGCTTTTTTTTTACCTTCTCATTTGTATCAAATGGCAAATTGCCCATCTTGCTCAGTCATTGGACCATTTCCCCTTAGTTTTATTGTAAGTAGGCAATCAAGATGAGGAAATTAAGTTTCTGGATCTATAGTCTAGGGTCAGAGCAAGGATATAGTGGAGGCTCAGTGCCTTTATATATATATATATATGCAAAATACCAACTGGAACATTTAAAAGTTGATTGAATATTTATGTTGGCCTTAAAAAATGACACAAATAATGCTTCATTTAACCTTAAAAGTTGGTATTTTGCATATATATATATATACATAAAAAAGACACTGAGCCTCCACTATATCCTTGCTCTGACCCTAGACTATAGATCCAGAAACTTAATTTCCTCATCTTTGATTGCCTACTTACAAAAAAACTAAGGGGAAATGGTCCAACGACCAACGGCCGCCATTTTGATATGCAAATGAGAAGGTCAAAAACTCAGAATTTTGCTTGGGAACCATTTTTTTTTTTGATTCAGCACCCTTGGAATGAGGGCCAGTTCCCGACTTGTACCCATAAATGCTCCTCACTTTCACTTTTTGGACAATTCCGTCTAGACTAAATCCCAAAACTCAGCAGTCGTCCAGCTCTTTCTTCCCTCTGAACTGTATGTTCATGGTGTGGACTTTGACATTTTTTCAGTTGTGTCACTGATTCTGAGTCAGTCTGAGTGCACCTGTAGGTTTACAGTTAATCTTGTTTCCTAGAGCCAGCTGACAGAATAAGATCATGGATCAGCCGGTTTCTCTACTCTGTCTTCTATATGACGAGGTGAAGGGCTCTCAGAAACACATCTCCTGCTGCCAGCTGTTTGCAGACTTTGTTTTTGAAACATGAAGATAAAAGGACAGAAAGGATATGAGTGTGTGTATTCTGCTCACTTCCCTCCCCGACAACTTGAATTAGCAGCAGCCTGACTAACGTAAACTCGGCTAATATAAAAATCTGAGAAAAATTTACTTAAAATTTTCCTTTAAAACTGTCATTATAGCAGAAGCATGCTTCTTTTTCTAGTTCTACGATATTTCTGCTGTGAGTCAACACAGCATCAAAAACACTGATGTCACTATGGATCTGTGTTATAGTCATACACTCCTCCTCTGTGTGTGTGTGTGTGTGTGTGTGTGTGTGTGTGTGTGTGTGTGTTCTCCTTTTCACCCCGCTGCCTAATGACCTACACCCCCCCCCCCCCCCCTCCCTCCTGCTCTCCCCTCCCCCTCCCTGTGTGTGTTAAGAACATGGAGGTATGAGGGGGAGGGGAGGAGCAGGAGGGAGGGGGGAGGGGGGAGGGGGGGAGGGGGGGAGATCAACCACAGATCATCCACATCACTGAACACACACACACACACACACACACACACACACACATGGGGAGGGGCTCTGAGGTCATCAGGACCGCGACATGCTATTGGTCAACTGGGAGGTCATAGATCTGTATGAGCAGGGATGTTTTTCTCCCTTCCTTCCTTCCTTCCTTCCTTCCTAGCTTCCTTCCTTCCTTTCTTCCTTCCTTCCACCCTTTCCTTCCTTCCTTTCTTTCTTCCTTCCTTTCTTCCTTCCTTCTGTCCTTCCGTCCTTCCTTCCTTCCTTCCGTCCGTCCTTCCTTTCTTTCTTTCTTCCTTCCTTTCTTCCTTCCGTCCTTCCTTTCTTCCGTCCTTCCTTCCTTCTGTCCTTCCTTCCTTCCTTCCTTTCTTCCGTCCTTTCTTCCTTCTGTCCTTCCTTCCTTCCTTCCTTCCTTCCTTCCTTCCTTCCGTCCTTTCTTCCTTCCATCCTTCCTTCCTTCCGTCCTTCCCTCCTTCCTTCCTTCCTTTCTTCCTTCCGTCCTTCCTTCCTTCCTTTCTTCCTTTCTTCCTTCCGCCCTTCCTTTCTTCCTTCCGTCCTTCCTTCCTTTCTTCCTCCCATCCTTCCCTCCTTCCTTCCTTCCTTCCTTCCTTTCTTCCTTTCTTCCTTCCGCCCTTCCTTTCTTCCTTCCGTCCTTCCTTCCTTTCTTCCTCCCATCCTTCCCTCCTTCCTTCCTTCCTTCCTTCCGTGTCCATCATGATACGTGTCAGGTGGACTGAAGATGCTCCAGAGATCCCTGACTGACTCTCACCCAATGCATGATGGAAGGAAGGAAGGAAGGAAGGAAGGAAGAAAAGAAGGAAGGAAGGAAGGAAGGAAGGAAGGAAGGAAGGAAGAAAGGAGGGAAGGACGGAAGGAAGGAAGGATGGAAGGAAGAAAGGACGGACGGAAGGAAACTTCCTTTCTTCCTTCCTTCCGTCCGTCCTTCCTTCCTTCCTTCCGTCCTTCCTTCCTTCCTTCCTTTCCATCATGCATTGGGTGAGAGTCAGTCAGGGATCTCTTCAGTCCACCTGACACGTATCATGATGGACACATTCTGCAGTGCATCATAAAAAAATAAAAATGCGGCTCTGTGACTTTTTTTTTTTAAAGCAAATGCTTTTCTTGAAAACTCTGTTCTCTGTTAAGTTATTAACTCAACTTGTAACGTAGTTAGATTTATCTTTTCTTTGCGACCACTCCAGTCGCTTCACACTGCAGACGGCGTTCATTCACAAACTGAGTCCTGGAATACTGAGTTCTCAGTCAAAGAGCAGAAACAAAGCGTCTGAGTGTTTAACAGGTAAGTCAGCAGGTGAGTCAGGTAAAGAAGAGGACGTTCTATCAGCTGAATAGAGGATCAGCTGGTTCAGGGCTCCACTCACCATCTGTATGTGGCAACAGTTGCCTGATGACCTCATCCTGATACAGACGCTGTAACTCTATCCCCCTTTATTCTCTCATACACTGTGTGTGTGAGTCTCATGTATTAAGAGCTCCATTATGAAACATTTTGGAAATTACACTGATAACACATTACACTATATCATTGTGTTTTTCGTGTAATGTATCCTCTGTTTTTTCTTGATGGTACAGGAGTTTGATTGTGAATTTCAGATGACTTTTTTACTGGAATATTCCTCCAATCTCATAATCCTGAAACATTATTCTGAGTTGGATGAGACAGAGCGCTGCAGGCCTTGGCTCACACTGACCTCTGCTGGATCATATTATAACTGCATCTAATACCAACACTGCATTTTTAAAATCCATAATGGCTTTATGTTATGGGTTTCCACACACAGGGAATATGCAAATAAACATAGATAGTGGTCAATAGACTATGGAGTACTATTCTTGTCTTTGCGACCACTCAAAGCTCTTTACAGACAGCCCTCAGTGCTATCTATCTGTTAGATCTATCTGTTGCAATATTATCAAATAATTGCCGCCAAGTATCAATATTTAGCTGGTGGGACATCATATTTTGTGGGTTTTTTTCACAGACTTTTATGAATATACTGGAGATAGTGGCATCATATGAAAGTAGAAGATCTAAGAAATCTATAGTGCCTATTATTGGCTTGGAAGATATACTGGTTCTCATAGATTTTATATGGGTGCCACCTCCGATCCGCAATCTTGATAAAGTGGCTCCTACCAAAAATTGAAACCTATGGTGATAGAAAGCATGTGGAAAAAATTTGGTGCTTTTGTCCAGCATGTCCCCTTTCTTCTCAAATCTGACTATATAGATTGTGAGTCAGGATATCGTGTCGTTGTTTTTGAAAGTTTGATAAAATGCTGCAGTTGTTTGATATCAGTTCAGTTCAGTTTGACTGAATATTTTGTTGGTCAGTCTGTGGGTTTGACTCTCATTGTGGAGGAATAAAAAGACTAAGAAAAGTCAGATGAATACACTGAGAATTTTCTCTTTTTGACAAAACAATTCTTGATTGAATTTAATTTTGTGGAAACAAAATGCAGCTAAATAGCAATAAATTGTATCACAATACTCACTATATGTGTCACTGGCATCGTTGGGCCTCTGGGGATTCACGATGACCTCACGATATCGGAATGAAAGTCTCTCCTTTATGAAATCCCCAGCAGTTTTGGGCAATAACCCCAAAATGTTTTGTGTATATGTTCTTATATTAAAGTATTATAGTAGGCTTCAAACATAATGTTTCTGGAAACCATTTAACATAAAGTATCACTTTTATATTGACCGCAGTTAAACGTTCATGAGAAATGGATGTGATGTTTAGATTTGAACATGTTGCAGATCTGTGAAAAGCAGCTGCTGATAAATGAGATTGTGTCCTCGTGGTGAGAACGTTTGTCTGCTTTCATGTCTGGAGAAATGTAGACAGGAGAGCTAAGAGGGAGAAGCTGAGAGAAAGAAGTGAGAGCAGAGAGACAGAAGTGAACAGAGTAAGAGAAGTTTATTGACAGGTAAGCTACAGGTGAGAGCAGAGGCCTGAAAACACACACACACACACACACACACACAGCTTCATTTGGGCTTGATGGTAGAAAAGATGTTTAATTTTGGGCTAATCTGAAATTTACCACAAAAGAAATTAAGCAGAAATTACACAAAAACAATCTCCTTTAAAAAAATAAACCTGCAGCTGTAAATAAAAACCAGAAATGAGTGAAAAGTAAAAACCCACTTTGAAAAAAAAAAAAAGACCGGAACAAGTGACCCAGTTTTCTGCTCCATAAATAAACTCACGTCAGACAGAGGACTGAAGGGTTTCTTCCATCTAGAATTAACAAAATAATCTGTTTCTACAGGTTTACAACACAAGATCAAGACATTACCAGCAACAGAATCTGTTCAAAGACACAACAGATCACATCAGACCACAGATTAAAAGGCACATGTACTTTGGTCCCAACAGGCCCCGAATCAGAGACCAAGACCAGAATCACATGTTGAAACCTTGTCCAGACAGACTGCATCAGGGTGCAAATCTGTGTGTGTGTGTGTGTGTGTGTGTGTGTAAGTACGCACTACAGCGGTTTATAAAAGACTGAGATGTGATTTAAACAGGAACTTCTCACAGAAATCCGTGAAATAGCCACGGATTCGCTTAACTCAAAATCCGTGGAATAGCCACGGAATCGCTCAAATTTCCGTGAAACTGACACGGATTTGGCTACAATGCAAGTTAATGCCAGTCATATCCCGTGGCTATTCCAACATACAAAGTGATTATGTACATTCACTGAGTGAATATTTAGAAAATAAAACATATATTTCTCGCTAGAAATGTGATCAAAATCCATTTTTATGCAGAAAATAAGTCAAAATATTGATTTTTTTCACTAAAAATGAGAGAACTGTCCGCCATGTTTTTTGTTCTGACCGCCGGGACCTTGAAAGTCACGTGACTTGGAACAAACCAATAGCCACGGGATATGACTGTCATTAACTTGCATTGTAGCGAAATCCGTGACTATTTCACGGATTCCTGTGAGACCAGGTTCGGAACTTCACAAGGGGGCACTATTCTCCAATGAAGGCTCCGCCTCGGGACACTAAATATTACATATCAACAACGTGTTAATGTAAATAATACTGTAAAAGGGCATTCAAACATCCTCAACAATTATAATTAGACTCTAATTCTGATTCCCATATCCAAGATTGCCTTCAAACATCCTCATATTCCCTTTTTCGACCAGAGCTGGTTCCCGTCATGATGTCACTGCTAACGTCTGTATATATATTAGTAGAATAACAAAGACTACATGTCTCTACAACACATCTGTGCTGCTCATCTTCATCACTATGGACAGCAAATTCATTCTTATTATCACTGAATGTAAGATGTTAATGTTGGCCTTTTTTCTAGCCCGCTAACGTTAGCACGCTAGCTCTCCCGTATCAATCACATTGCAATTAAATCAAATAAATTCATGATACACGTTTTAGTTGGTGTCTTTCAATGGCAGGAAGTTGGTCAGATAGCCCCGCCCCCAGCCCCTGATGTAGCCGTTAGCGCAGGGGTGTCAAACTCTGGCCCGCGGGCCAAATTTGGCCCGCAGTGTAATTTTATTTGGCCCGCGAGCCAATATCAAATTATATTATTATTGTACTATAAAAGCTGACCCGCCGGTATTATACGGCGCATTTACCGCTACTACTAGATTTATTATTATTTTGTTTTTAAATGTATTAACCTGTTGAAAAACTTTATTTTGATATTTAATTTGATGTGGAACCAGCTCTGGTCTAAAAAGGGTAAAAGAAGGCGTAAGATTAACTTTCTGATTTTAATAAAATCATGTATCAACAGATTCAACGTGATTGTTCAGCTAAAGAAAGTGTCCCAAGTGTTAAGAAGAAAAAAAAGTCTCTTTTTACAAATTTAGAAATTGCACTATCACTGCACAAGTCATTAACTCTATTTCCGGTTACGAGGATTTCTGGGTACTGAAGTTGTCAAACTGCACTACGATGCAGCTAAAGTGTTAAAGCTGCAAGCTGTCTCAGTGTAGATGGCTAACATGCCGGCCAAGTATAAAATCAGGTGTTTGTAATGTAAAACTGGTCATATATTTACATTGCAGATGAGGAGAAAACAGCATGAGTCAAACTTCAACCATTCGTGAAAACCCCATCGACTCCCTACAAAAAAAGTTTGTATTTTTTTTCAATTATTATTATTATTATTTTGAATGCATCAAAGTGCACAAATGAACAGGATGACATGTGAAGGAGTGAACCAGGAGGTGTGGGGGTCAGAAACTGATGACAGAAACTGACGGCTGCGTACCAAAAAAGGAGTGAATTGACAGCGAAGCCATTTTTTGACCCCACTAGATGGTGTTCTTGGCTTAAAAAAGGCTCTATACACTCAAAAAAATAACTCATTGGATCAACTCAATTCAATTGTGGGCAGAATTTCCATCCAACAAATATCTGTAGCCCAAACTCAAAACAAGTGCATCGATGCAATAGAATGTATTTGAGTTAATGTAGCTCACTTTATTACATTTGGTCGAAACTCAAATTAAAAACATGTATGTATTGTATTTAAATTGAGTTACCTCAACTCATTTATGTCGAGGAGAGCTAAAATAAAGAAATTGTGTTCGTTCAACCTAAAAACATAGAATTGGAAAACTGAAAGTCATTCTTTTTGGGTTGAAGGGAAGGACAGGGGAGTAAATTAATACATTTTAGGTTCTTAAACTACTTTTGATTTGATTTTAATTGATATATTTTCATTAGACAAACAATACATTAATGTGTCACATCTAAGAAGGGCTTGAATCATTTTTTTGAGTGTAATGGTAATTGAGTGTGTTTTCAGCCCTTTGAACAAAGAGCGCCATCTAGTGGGCTCAGAAAAACAAGGAAACGGTTCATGAGGCTTCGTTATCACTTCACTAGAGAAAAGGATGAATGATGAGGTGGTGATGATGGAATCAGAGATGCTGGAGTTTCTACCACAGAGAAGACTGGTGTTGTGATGGGTCGGTGGTTCAAGTAGCGACACAGTGTACACAGTGTAAAGAGAAACACTAATTACAGAAACCTAATCCTCAACAGAAAATCCAAGGAAAAAGAGACCACTACCATACTGACAGGTGACAGAAGATAACAGAAAAAAAGACTGTTTGCACATGATTAAGATTAAATTAAAAATTAAATCTACCCCTGCTTTAAAGAGTTTGACAGCCCTCTGGTAGAAGGCTTCAGCAGCCCCTTTCACACAGATTCTGCCATATACAATGTGTGTGTGTGTGTGTGTGTGTGTGTGTGTGTGTGTGTGTGTGTGTATGCGTTTGTGTGTGTGTGTGAAAGTACATTTACTCAAGTACTGTGCTTAAGTACAATTTTGTGGTACTTGTACTTTACTTTGAGTATTTAATTTGATGTAACTTTATACTTCTACTCCACTACATTTAGCTGACAGCTAAAGCTTTTCAGTGTGAGATTTAACATAAAAACATGATCAATTTAAAGTGATTAGACATGTTTTTTAATTAAACCCCATAACAGTATATTTAGTTAAAATGAGCCCTATCTTAAGAAAATTAAAATGCTACATTAATACAAATTATCTAATATATTTGGAATATATTTAACAGTCTGAGTGGGTCCATTCTGCATAACGAGTACTTTTACCTTTGATACTTTTGTACTTCAGTTAGTTTTATATGCAGGAGTTTTACTTGTAGTGGAGTAATTTCACAGTGTGGTAGTAGTACTTTTACTGTACTTTACATGTCGATTTGTTTATTTTAATACTTTCCACTGGCGGCTTACTGGCAGAACAACTGTGTGAAAGGAGCTCCTGACGGCTGTGGTTGGTAAAGTCACGTTTAAATCACTACAGCAAGGAGAAAAGAAAGAAATTAAACCACAGGAGATAAACAAAAAACAGTATTTTCCGCTGGTGTTTAGATTATTAGGATGCTCTATATTTGGAATTTGTAAACTTTGAAAAACTGCCTTTATGCCCGGACACATGATGTATGCATGCTTCTACTGGCTACGAAAATTAGTTTTTGTTTTTACTATTTGGATTTTCTCAATATTTTAACTGAAAACTATCTCCAATGTTTCACTTTGAAGCTGTAGACACTGGAGGAGATTTCAGTGATGACATCACGACTTAATTAAAGCTTTGGGGACAGCGCAGAAGAGGTTAACAGAAGATGTAAAAAAAAGAAAAAAGAAAAGAAGAAGACGTATGGTAGTGACTCTCTCGCTCGTCATGTGTATCTTCAGGTTTAGGAGTCAGGTGGGAGGGTTAGATGGTCGACTTGGAGAAGGAAACTTTCAGGTGGTGGTTCCCTCCCATGTCGTAGTTGTGGAGGTCCATCAGAGTCTGGATGGCCTCCTCCACTGAAGTCATCTGGATCAGGGCCATCTTACGGTCCCTGACGAGGACGGAGACAAACAGGTCAATATTATAGAAAGTAGCTATAACTAAAGTTCATGTATCAGAGATATAAAAGCCAAAGAGCTTCTAATAAAGAGCTTCTTACTGGAAGAACTTGAAGGCCTTAACGGTTCCTCCACTGTTGGAGAACAGGAGACGTAGATCATCCTCTCCAACTCCTTCCCTGGATACACAAAGGAAAACTATCATTACTTAAAGCTGAAATGACAAGACAAAAATGACTAAAAAAAGACACAAAATGACCAAAAAAGACACAAATTGACCACAAAATGATTAAAAAAAAGACACAAAATGACCACAAAATGATAAAAAAAAGACACAAAATGACCACAAAATGATAAAAAAAAGACACAAAATTACCAAAAAAGACACAAAATTACCAAAAAAAGACACAAAATGACCAGAAAAAGACACAAAATGACAAAAAAAAACAGAAAATGACAAAAAAAAACAGAAAATGACAAAAAAAGACATTAAATGTCCAAAAAGACACTAAAACACATTAACACATGAACACTTTAACACAGTGGTTTGATTTGGCGACCCCCAGAAATCATCTCGCGACCCCAACTGGGGTCGGGACCCCGAGGTTGAGAATAGCTGACTTAAAGCAAAGCAGCTGAAGCCAAAGTGATGCCTTCACTGACTGAACACAGAAGTTAAATGTGTTGTACTACCGGACGTTGGAGAGGTGAAGCGTTGCAGACGGAGGAAAGATGTTCTGGAAATTTTTGGATCCTGGCTTCTTAAAGCGGTGAAGTGGTGAGCCAGAAAAGTCTGTCCAACAGAAACAAAACATTATTTTTGACTCAATAAAACACCAAAGAAGAAGTCAACATCTGTAAAGTCTTTTGTTTGATCATTGTAGTTCAGTGGAGCAGCACTCCATATAAATATAAGATATGAAAACAAACTGCTTTATTCAGGAAATGAGTCACAAAATGAGTAGAACATATAGTAAAGACATTGTCAAGGGTAGAAATAATCATTTTTAACCTGTAAACATCTCCAACTTCACCTCTAGATACTCAGTGAGCCTGAGGAAGAATCATTTTACTGCTTTTCAGTTTCCAGCTGTGCTAACCTAATATCATGACCACTTAATTGATAATAATTTCAAAGATATGCAGTAAAGCTCTCACCTTTAGTCAGCAGCTGGTCGTCCAGTCCTTCTCGGGGCAGAGCCACAGTTTGATGTTTAGACAGAGTCACTCTCATCACTTTACCAAACACCTTCTGACCGTTCAAGTGGCTCATAGCTAGGAAAAATAAAATAAAAAGTGATAAGTCTAAGAACATTTGCTGATACAGAACATCAGGCTGATACATCAATCAATCATTTCTCATCCATAAAATGATTTTAGGGTGAAAAAACGTATGGAGCAAAATGGTCAAAAAGTGAACCTTAACATACTATTCTGATTCTACAGCAGCATTTTTATTGAATTATTCACTTATATATACATATATACACACTACTGGTGGTAAAGTTTTAGAACACACCAACTTTTCCAGAATTTAATTGAAAATGATGCAGTTTAATGTCTCAGTGTACTCTGAAATTAATGCACATTTGCAACATTTAAAATTCTTTATTGAGCATGATAGTGTTTTGAAAGTAAAAAAAAGATTCAAAATCACATTTTATGTTGGACTAAAGGACTAAAAAAAGACACAAAATGACCAAAAAAAGACACAGAATGACAAAAAAAGACACCAAGACACAAAATGACCAAAAAAAAAAAGACACAAAATGACCAAAAAAAAGACACAAAATGACCAAAAAAAAGACACAAAATGACCAAAAAAAGACACAAAATGACCAAAAAAAAGACACAAAATGACCAAAAAAAGACACAAAATGACTAACAAAAGACATGAAAAGAATTAAAAAATGGACAAAATAGCCCAAGACTCCATAGAGGTAAATTGTTAACCCACTTCTTGTTCCCAGAAAAAGGCCTACTTGTATAATTCTGAAATGTTCATTTGACTTGAACTGCTTGAATTTCAATAAAAAACTGGAAAAATTGGGGTGTTCTAAAACTTTTGACCGGTAGTGTATACATATATATATACTTTATATATATATATATATATATATATATATATATATACACATACTTGGTGCAACTGCACCAATGAATTGCACCAAATCCACCAGACTTTATATGTGAAAGCAACCTTATTTTCAGGTCAAAACACACTCCTGAAAACAGTACAAACATGATATTCCATTTCTTATGATATATCCTCCTAATTCCTACACACTGGCCCATTAAACAGTCACGTCTGATTTTTAAATATAAAGTCATCACGTCTAAATACTGACGACTGATGCTGCTAGGATTAAAACTCACCCAGCTGAGCCTGGTTGCCGTCAGACAGCTGGATCAGAGCACTGTCCTTCTTGTTGTACAGGATCTTCACCCTCTGGACATCACCATACACTCCTATGGGGAGAGAGAGAGCGAGAGAGGCAGACCAAGACAGGGAGAGAGAGAGAGAGAGAGAGAGAGAGAGAGAGAGAGAGAGAGAGAGAGAGAGAGAGAGCAGGGTGGAGGAGAAGATGAGGAGGACAGAACAGACAGAGCAGGAGAGATGGAGCCGACGAAGATAAAAAAAGGAAGAGGTGTGAAGGATGGAAGGAATAAAGTTAGTGCTAGAAAGACAAAAGAAAAGATGGAATCTTCCCATTTGACTTCCAATAGAAACTCAATTAAACCTTCTGTATAAGCGAGTGGTTTAATATTAGGACTGTTAAGCAGTGAGACACCTCAGACGACACCTGAAACTGAGCGGTGGTTCAGAAATCCAGTTGAAGATTGGTGATTAAATGTAAAAACATAAATGGAAAGTGTAAAAAAAAAGAGATACCTTCTACAAAACCTTTTAGAAGGTGTAAAGTTTTAGTTTGGCATGTTACTTTATGATATACAGTTATGGAAATAAATATATGACCACCCTTTCTTCAATTTCTTGTTCATTTTAATGCCTGGTACATTACTTGGACATATATAATGATAACTAAAATAGCCCAAAAGAGTTTAATTTAAGAGCTGATATAGGGCTGTGCCATATCGTATCGTTCACAATAATATCAGTATTTCATTTTTTAATGGGTAAAGAAATTCATATCATGATATTGGCAACGTTCCTACTTCTTGATGTCGTGGTTAAAGTTGTTTTAATCACAAAAAGCTACTTACTCCCTGTTGCTAAACACATGCAGCTTTCAAAATAAGAGCACAGTGTGTTAAGAGAATCCACCACAGAATTTACAAGAAGTCTGTCAAAATAAGATGCCTTAAATAAAACATATAATAACCTTTATTCTCCTTCACCAAATTTAATTAAAATATGCCCCCGGAACCTCTAAATATATATTTTTTTAATTATTTGCTCATATTCAAGAGTAAATGTTTTTGTTCAAACTCTTCAAACTACATTTTAGATTTTTAATTATTTATACAGACTAAAAAAAATAATCATATCTTTCTTTTTAAGTATTTCCTAATATCGTCAATATCGTTTTCACAAAAATAGCCTGCAATATCGTGATATTCTTTTAGGGCCATATCGCCCAGCCCTAAGCTAATATCTAGACATTTTCCATGGTTTTCTTGAAAATAACCCAAACCTTAATCAAGAAAACCATGTTAAATGTCTAGATATCAGCTCTTAAATTAAACTCTTATGGGCTATTTTTGTTGTTATCATTATATTTGTCCAAACAAATGTACCTTTAGTTGTACCAGGCATTAAAATAAACAAGAAATTGAAGAAAACAATGGCGGTCTAACAATATTTTCCATGACTGCAAGTCTGCTAGAATTAAAACTTTTCTACCTCATGTGTTTATTTTGCAGACTGGGCACTGAATCAACCTCGCTCCTTCTCTTCCTCTAAACATTTTGGATCCTCGTCAGTTTTGTTGGGCTCAAATCAAGTCTTTTGTTGTGCGATGCAAACTGCAGCTGTCTCACATCAAAATGTGATCAGCATTATTGTATCTGCAGCTTTTATTGTGAAGCAGCTGCAGGTGCAGGGTAACCGCGCTGCTGAAACACTGTTGTTTCCTTACAATCAAGAATAGAAATGTAGATTTGGAGGTTTCACACGATACTTTCATTAGAACAACACATGAATGATTGTGGTGAGCGATAAACTGAGCAAACAGACAACCTCCCAGACTCACTTTTCTTTCAAAGTAGAGACAGAACAAAGACTTTAACTCTGTAGAATATACAGTTTAATAATAGAGGTTGGAGGCTTGGAGATACAGAAAGATACAGAGGAATAGAATAGCGTGTCCACGACATCACTGAGGAAGTGAACAAAATTGGATTAACAGAGAGAGATATACAGATAGAATAGTAGAGGTTGAACATACCGAAGAGGGTAAAGAGACTTTGAGGCGTGACCATCTTTAGAGAGAGAGACCGCAGAGCAGAGGACAGGAAGAGGAGGAGCAGAGGAGGAGGAAGAGGAGAGACGAAGGTAGAGATCAGACCGCCCAGCGTTGGACGAGGGGGGAGGTGGTGGTTTCCATGATGATGAGGGGTGGAGCAAAGGTGGAGGAGGAGCACGAGGGAGTAGGGGGTTTGGTTAAAGGGGGTCAAAACGGCAAAACCCAGAGTCGGGTTAGACCGGATTCAGACAAGAAGTGAAGAGAGGGAAAGGAGGTGAATGTACATAAGAAGGGAGGATTTATAAAAAGGGAGGTGTTCAACATTAAAGGAGGTTTGTCCAAAAATGGAGAGAAAATAAATGTGTGAAGGGAGGAGCAGAGGAGGGAAGAAAGGAGGCGGGGAAGGGAGAAAGGAGGAGAGGAGGACAAAAACCAAAGCAGAGGTCAGTAAACAGAGCATCAGTGGAACATCAACGGAGTCTGAATGATTGCTGCTTCGATTCCACACACACACACACACACACACACACACACACACACTCTCACACACACACACACACACACACACACACTCTCACACACACACACACTTCTTCCAGGTCTGTTATCGCATGTACATTCCCTGCTGGATGCATTTTATCAGTGAGGAGAAGAACGGATGTGAGGAGGAAGGCAGAATAAATAAATTCAGGAATGGAGAAATGAATAAAGCATGAAATAAAATAAGTGAATGAAAAAGTGAGTGGCAGGAGATATCAAATCAAACAGGGGGGGTGGGGTGGGTGTGTGTGTGTGAAATAACTAGTGTCTGTGACTCAACAATATATAAACAATGCAACTTTAATGTGTTTTTAAGGTTCCAGCATCCAACAACATCAGTGTTGTCATGGTATTTAAAGCAATCACCTTTAACCCATTGAGGCCTAAAACTTCCTGTAAAACCTCTGGGCGATTTTAAAATCAGCCCCTAAAACCTGAAGTTTTTCTGGAAATTCAACAGAAGTGTCAACGCTTCTACTAAATAATAGATTTTTCAGCCTCTGTAGCAGACAGAAAACTGCTCAGTGTTGACCAATTATTCCTAAACATTTAATCCAAATGGCTATAATTTAATGGTTTGATTCTGCAAACTGTCTTTTTAATTTGGAATTTCCTGTTTCAAAAAGTATTTGAGAGCTTATACAAATACTACAAAACAACGTATCCGCTTTCCAGGCTTCAATGGGTTAAATGGGACACTCAGTATTCTGTGCTAACAGGGTTCAAAAGGGCTAAAGCTTCAGTTTGTTACATGATAATTTATACTGCCTTTAAAATCATATCTATATATACACAGCGTGTAGGTGGGTAGACTACATTCTCACTGATTTACCATCTGTGCAAAGAAGGAAATGTGATTTCCACTCAGAGAGATTGTCTGCAACAAAAGAAGGTGTTCAACCAGCCAGAAGTTTGGTGCATATCTGTGACCATTGCTACATCAAATATAAACTAAAAAAAGTTTGTCTTGTCCAGCATAAATAATGGAAAATAATGGACATTATGGATGGGTGAAACCTGCCAACTCAAGCATCTATTAATTAATTAACGATCAATTATTATTAAGTGTTTTTATACGTAGCCCAGTATGAATGAAAACATGCATACATGGGCAAAATAAAAGATCTATATACAGTACTGTGCAACAGCCTGTTTTGATAACAGACGCTTTTATTTTGAAAGGACGATCATGGCCCCCGAAGAGGCATGAGGTTAGTTTTCACAGTAATCTTCATATTTAAATGTGTTTTGTTTTAAAAATTGAATGTGATCGACCAAAGTTTTAATGAATATTAATGCATCATCGTTTAATTATTCCCACCCCTAATGCAGCTATTCTCAACCTTGGGGTCGGGACCCCAATTGGGGTCGCGAGATGATTTCTGGGGGTCGCCAAATCATTTTGGAAGTCAGCTCTGTCTCCACTGTGTTAAAGTGTTCATGTGTTATTGTGTTTTAGTCTTTTTGGTCACTTAATGTTTTTTTTTGTTGTCATTTTGTGTTTTTTTTGGTAATTTTGTGTTTTTTTTTTATTATTTTCTGGTCAATTTGTGTCTTTTTTTGGTAATTTTGTTTCCTTTTTTTTGTCATTTTGTGTCTTTTTTTGTCATTTCATGTCTTTTTCTTTTCTTTTTTGGGTCATTTAGTGTCTTTTTTGGGTCTTTTGGTCATTTTGTGTCTTTTTTGGTCATTTTGTGTCTTTTTTTGATTATTTTCTGGTCAATTTGTGTCTTTTTTGGTAATTTTGTTTCCTTTTTTTGGTCATTTTGTGTCTTTTTTTTAGTCATTTTGTGTCTTTTTTTTGTATTTTTCTTTTCTTTTTTGGGTCATTTTGTGTCTTTTTTGGGTCATTTAGTGTCTTCTTGGTCATTTTAAGTCTTTTTTTTTGGTCATTTTGAGTCTTTTTTTGGTCATTTTGTGCCTTCTTGGTAATTTTCTTTTTTGGGTGATCTGAACTGTGTGTGTGAGATTGTGTTCAGTGAGCGGGGGTTGCGGACAACATGCATGTTAAATTGGGGGTCGCGACTCAAAAAGGTTGAGAACTACTGCCCTAATGGACATCATATCACAGATGTTTTATTTCAAAATGTCTTGTACTTAATCCACAACTTCAGCAATCTGAACTTAAACTGTGAAAAATGTCTTGAAGTTTGAAGTGTTTTTTGCTACACTACCTGGAATACGGTAAGTGTAGTGTATTAAACTGACTAAAATCTGACCACAGATTCATTCTGTCCATTTGATGACACAGTTGAGAAAGGATGAAGGAGTGACTGAAACTATTCCCTGGATAAAAAACACTCACAACACGACTCACACCACAGCTGACCACTGCCTAGCCACTGGCTAGTACTGAGCACACCCCAATGTAGTAGTCTAGACGGATTTCAGAATAAAGGCCTTCTATAAGAAGTGAGGAGCATTTATGGGTACAAGTCAGGAACCGGCCTACCTTACATATCTCAAGGGTGCTGAGTCCAAAAAAAATGGTTCCCAAGCGAAATTTTGAGTTTTTGACCTTCTAATTTGTATCAAATGGCCACCAAATTGCCCATCTTGCTCAGTCGTTGGACCATTTCCCCTTAGTTTTTTTGTAAGTAGGCAATCAAAGATGAGGAAATTAAGTTTCTGGATCTATAGTCTAGAGTCAGAGCAAGGATATAGTGGAGGCTCAGTGTCTTTTTTATGTATTTATATATATGCAAAATACCAACTGGAACATTTAAAAGTGATATTGATTGAATATTTATGTCGGCCTTAAAAAAAACACACAAATAATGCTTAATTTCACCTTAAAAGTTGGTATTTTGCATATATATATACACATAAAAAGGCACTGAGCCTCCACTATATCCTTGCTCTGACCCTAGACTATAGATCCAGAAACTTAATTTCCTCATCTTTGATTGCCTACTTACAAAAAAACTAAGGGGAAATGGTCCAACGACCAACGGCCGCCATATTGATATGCAAATGAGAAGGTCAAAAACTCAAAATTTTGCTTGGGAACCATTTTTTTTGGATTCAGCACCCTTGAAATAAGTAAAGTAGGCTGGTTCGTGACTTGTACCCATAAATGCTCCTCACTTTCACTTTTTGGACAATTCCGTCTAGACTATATGGAGTGTACGGAGCTGCTGCTGCTTTTAAGGTGATAAGTTTCCAGAGAGAACGTATGTATGCTGCTACCAAACAGCTGTTCCACCAAGACTTCACCAGAAGGGGACAGAACTGGACTATGAAGCCCCTCCTCAACAAAGAGAGAGCGACAGAGAGAGACGGATTCTGACAGAGAGATGGAACACACAGGAACAGATACTGCAGATAAAGAGATATAAATGAAAGAGAAGGTGCACATTTAGAATAAGAGAGTTAAACTGAAAAACTGACAGAAGTACACAAGTATGTAGGTGTTCAGTTTAAAGAGAGAGAACCACAAAGAACTTTTAAGACTCGATATATAAAGATATAATGTGCACAAACAGAAAGGAAGTTGAAAAAGTTTAAAGACATTAAAAGTTTAGGACCTGTGACAATCCATGAAGAAGAAAGAATCAAACTGGAGAAAACACACCCACATAAACAAACACACACACAAACAAACAAACAAACGAGGGGTAATTCACAAGGCTGCCATTATTTTGCAAGTTAACAAAATTGTTGTCAAAATTTTGTATACCTTTTGTTATGCACATCAAAGGAAGTGCTCCGAGTTCAGTCTATCTATCTATATATACACTACCGGTCAAAAGTTTTAGAACAGCCCAATTTTTCCAGTTTTTTATTGAAATTCAAGCAGTTCAAGTCAAATGAACAGCTTGAAAGGGTCCAAAGGTAAGTGGTGAACTGCCAGAGGTAAATAAAAAAAGGTAAGCTTAACCAAAACTGGAAAATAATGTACATTTCAGAATTATACAAGTAGGCCTTTTTCAGGGAACAAGAAATGGGTTAACAACTTAACTCTATGGAGTCTTGGGCTATTTTGGCCATTTTTGAATTCTTTTCATGTCTTTGTAAGTCATTTTGTGTCTTTCTTTGGTCGTTTTGTGTCTTTTTTAGTAATTTTGTGTCTTTTTTTGTCATTTTGTGTCTTTTTTTGTCATTTTGTGTCTTTTTTTAGTCCTTTAGTCCAACATAAAATGTGATTTTTTTATCTTTTTTTTACTTTCAAAACACTATCATGCTCAATAAAGAATTTTAAATGTTGCAAATGTGCATTAATTTCAGGGTACACTGAGACATTAAACTGCATAATTTTCAATTAAATTCTGGAAAAGTTGGTGCGTTCTAAAACTTTTGACCAGTAGTGTATATATATAGCTTAGCTATCAAGCTTTTACATTTAGACGGGGGTTCTTATAAATGTGCTACTTAGGGAAAGTAAATAGAGAAAGGTTTGGAGAAGTGATACGCTTTAAGGTTAGGTGAGAGCAGGCTTTTAACCCTGCAGTGACCAGTGGGTGAAAGAGGTTAAAGCCAATAAAACTCTTAGGGTTTCTTTCTCTTTCATCAACAAATAATGACACAATAAGCCTTGACCTCTTGAACGGAGGGATGTCCCAACTATTCCATAAAGGGCCATGCTGCTGCATATTTTTTGTTCCAACCAATCAAGAGCACACCTGATTCGACTGATCAGCAGTTTGAATCTTGAGATCAGTTGATTAAATGATTAAAAAACAACAGTGCCTGTTGTGTTTCTGCTTGGTTGGAAGGAAAACCTGCAGCCACATTGTCCTTTCTGGAATAGTTTGGACATGCCTGTTTTAACAGATCAATAAGGGGTTTATTAGGTGACACCTCTTCCGGTGCCAGCAAATGTTTCCCCTCCATTTCAGAGATAAATTCCTCCCATTACTACTTCTCGCCAGATTGTGCAAACCTCAACTCAGCTACGGAAAATGTCGCACAGCATGAAAAACACACGTTGCAAATTATCCCAGATTAAACTCAGCGGCAATTTGTCACCGATTTTTGCAGACAAGGTCGACTAATTGTTGCACCTCTAATGGTATTTATTAGTGGTGTCAACAATAATCGATTCGGCGATGCATCGCAATGCGGGGCATGCACGATTCAGCATCGATGCGGCAAAGTGCCATAATCGATTATGTTTATTTCCTGTCCTCCAGTGGAAAGTTGTGGGGTACAGGGTGGGAATTTCACACTCTGGCCTTGATGCCCTATGAAAAAATGTTCAATTTACGGCCAAGGTGGCCTTTGCGCCCCGTCAAAGTTCCAGTAAACACAACGCTAACCCGACCCACTCCCGGATCAACACATGGCTCATTGAATATTCTAATGAGCCATGTGTTGATGCAGCACAGGTAAGCTAGCGGGACAAGCTGTTTTGACATGTTGTATGACTGAAGTATGTGGTAGTATTTGACAGAATTTTAAATTTATGTTTTTATAGAAAGTACTATTGTATATTGATAGGTAATTACCATTGTATTTGCCTATTTAAAGTCGACTCGTTAACGTTACATTTTTGCGTCATGAAAACTAGCGATAGCTAGCTAGTTTATAGCGCTAACGTCTTCCCTAGCTCAGGGACATTTAGCTGATGTAAATTCCACCTCAGCAGGTTCCTTTTTATGGCAGGAGGAGGCATTTCTCTTTCCTTACTCTTAGATGAACTCAGGCAGGAGATTCATTTTGCCATCTTTTAAAAATATAGCCAATAAAATCTGTTGTTATTAGGCCTATCTGACTGCTTGTATTGCCTCATGACTGATAAAAACTGTCCCTTGTTGTGTGCAGCAGAATTGTGATGCATCGCAATGCTTCGTAGAATCGAATTGAATCGGATCGTTACCTGGTGAATCGTAATCGAATTGTGAGGGCAGTGCCAATGCACACCCCTAGTATTTATACTACAAAGCCTACATCTAGGCAGAAGATGCATCCACACATACGCCCACACACCCACACAGGAACTCACACTACCATCAAATACAGAAAATCATCCAGTAGTGTCTGTTAAACAGTTGAAATGAGTGACTTGTGATACTTGTTCACAGATATGCTCATGGCTAGTGTACCTCTTCGTTTAGATTGGACGCCAGCAGGACTCCTGACACTCCGGACCCGGACAGAGCGACTCGACCAGCAGCTGCTGCCGCCGCTGCTGCAGCACTCAGAGGACTGATGGCTCCTGTTAGGAGAAAACAAGATAGAAAACAGGTCAGAGTCGAGACATGATACAGCAGCAGAGTAGATTAACCCTTAATAGGACCCTTTATCAGGCAAAGAACTGTATTTTGGTAACTTCAGGTAATATTTCGAGAAAAAAGTTGCAAATTTACTAGATTAAAGTGGCAAATCTACAAGAAAAAAAGTCGTAGATTTAAGAGATTTAAAGTGGCAAATCTGTGCGAAAAAAGTCCCAGATTTACGAGAAAAAAGTGACACTCATTGAAATACTTGCAAATTCCAAATTTCAACCCTAGAGAATATTGGAGGATATTACATACTGCCAGAATGTGTAAAATAATATTTTGAGAAAAAAGTTAACGAGATTAAAGTGGCAAATCTACGAGAAAAAAATGTGCAGATTTATGAGATTTAAAGTGGTGAATCTGGGAGAAAAAAGTTGCAGATTTATGAGAAAAAAGTGGGAAAAAAACAACTTTTTTCTCCCAGATTCACCACTTTAACCCTTAATAGGACACTCATTGAAATACATGCAAATTCCAAATTTCAACCCTAGAGAATATTGGAGGATATTACATACTGCCAGAATGTGTAAAAAAAAAAAACACACGAAAATAATATTTTGAGAAAAAAAGTTTACGAGATTAAAGTGGCAAATCTACGAGAAAAAAATGTGCAGATTTATGAGATTTAAAGTGGTGAATCTGGGAGAAAAAAAGTTGCTTTTTCCCCACTTTTTTCTCGTAAATCTGCAACTTTTTTGCAGCAGATTTCCAACTTTAAATCTCTTAAATCTGCGACTTTTTTGCAGCAGATTTCCAACTTTAAATCTCTTAAATCTGAAACTTTTTTGCAGCAGATTTCCAACTTTAAATCTCTTGAATCTGGAACTTTTTTTCTTGTAGACTTGCCACTTTAATCCAGTGAATTTGCAACTTTTTTCTCGAAATATTACCTGAAGTTACCAAATATAGTTCTTTGCCTGATAAAGGGTTAAAACCAATATAAACACCAACACAAGTGTTAACGCCAACTGCAGCAACAGAAGTGTAAACACTAGTGAAGTGACAACGAAGCTTCGTGAACCATTTGCTTTATTTTTTGACTGCACTAGATGGCAGTCTTGGCTTTAAAAAAGGCTCTAGCAATGGTAATTGAGTGTGTTTTCAGGCCTTTGTTGAAAAAAACAAAACATGTAGTGGGCAAAGAAAATAAAGAAAATGGTTCAGGAAGCTTCGTTGTCACTTCACTAGTAAACAGTCAATTAAAATAAATTTTTCTTAATTTTTACAGATTCCAAATGACAGAAATATTGTCAAAAGAAACGCAATACATATGGTTCGGTTCAACAATTACCTCAGTGCAACAGCATAAATGTGCATGCATAGAAATCAGAATATATATTAAAAAAAAAAGAGCAGGTAACTTTTTTTAAATCATTGTTTTTGCATTAAAATCCTTATCTTGGAAACATGCACTTGCTGCAGCACAAAATCTCCCACTGAGGCTCAGCAAAGCTGCTTAAGTCATGAACATTACAGAGTGTAATGCAGAAGCCTTTATTTAGACATAAGTAACTTGAAAACTGGTTTAAAAAGACTCAAATCCTTGATAATTTATTCATTTCCACCCAACTGTGTACTCAGTGTAATTAAGGATTATGCATTATCCAATTAAAATGTAATTATAACCTTAATTACATGCAAAGAGAACTTGACTGGCAGGATTTTCAGAGCTGATTATCTATTAACTGTCAGAATGCAACGATAATGTAATTTGTTTTATAGGCTTGGTTTCTTAATCACCATTAAATCTATAAAGCTAATACTGTAATAACACATAGGTATATGCTGTAATTCTGACAAAGTTGCAGCCACAAGAGGAACAAGAGTTATTGTGATATGAGGCCATGCATAAACAATTAAGCAAAAAAAGCAATTATTATTGTTATTATTCCAACTAATTATCTCATCTCATCCTGTTACATGTTAAATTCCATCAACACAGATTGAAAAAAACAAAACAGACTTTCTTTTAAAGGTTTTGAGAAGGAAAACAACAAACAAATTACAAACATTGCTGCATTATTTCTAACTAGAATGAAACATGAAGCCAACTATAAGATAACTAGGACTTCTGTAAACTTACTGCACTTTTTCTGCCAATACACAGAAAGTAAACTGATTCTTCCCCATATTGCCTTTTTCCCCACTACATAACGCTTTATATTAAGGTCCTTGTAATAACTATTAATTAACAAGTAATAAGGCCCTTGTAAGTCCTTACAAGATGCTTATTAACATTGCTGTGTGTTTATAAGCCTATATAAGTGTTAATAATGGCATTATAATACAGCTAATAGCAGGCTATAAGAGATGTATAATAAGAACATTAATAAAAGCCTCATGAGTATCTTATAATTCTTCATAATAGCATTAAACACCCATAACCCACCCATTATGTCTTTGCCATGCCTTTATTAATCTTTTGTTTGCTTAATGATGTTAAAATATACTTTATTGCTCATTTATTATAAGTTAACTATGCACTTGTTAACAGTTAACTATGCTTTTTGCAGCTAAAGGGATCTAAAGCGAGAACAATGCCTTATTACTTGTTAATTAATGGTTATTACAAGGACATTAATATAAAGCGTTACCCTTACTTCTTTTAATTTAAAGAAAACATACATTTTCTATCTGACATCAACATTTCTCATTACAATCTATTCAGGCTACTGACTTCTAGTAGACAAGCTGGGAAATATGTAGAAAAACAACATCAAAAAACCCACTGAACTGTATCCAGCCACTTACAAGAGGATTATACTCTCGCTATAATTAATCATAATAAGCCTCATCTTTTAATGAAGCTGTTGATGGAAAACTATTTTCTAGCTCTAGCACATTCCGATAAAAGCCATAAAAGGACATGACAAGAGAAAAAAGGGACACATCAGAGACAGAGTGATGGAAAAACTGAATGAAGAAAAAATAAAAGATAGGTACCTCCACCCTGCGAGAGGGAGAGAGAAGATGAGTAACCTCCTCCACTAGAGTAGGAAGCTAGAGCTCCGGATGGGGTACCTACAAGACAACGACAGCTACATTTACACCACAAAACAAAACTCTAACCTGCACCAAACACTGCAGTTATCACAAGACAGCAAACCAGCCTGAGTTAGTGAAATACTGAAACTATTTAAGCATTACACCATGAGTAAATATTGTCAATATGTACACCACCGGTCAAAAGTTTTAGAACAGCCCAATTTTTCCATTTTTTATTGAAATTCAAGCAGTTCAAGTCAAATGAACAGCTTGAAAGGGTCCAAAGGTAAGTGGTGAACTGCCAGAGGTAAATAAAAAAAGGTAAGCTTAACCAAAACTGGAAAATAATGTACATTTCAGAATTATACAAGTAGGCCTTTTTCAGGGAACAAGAAATGGGTTAACAACTTAACTCTATGGAGTCTTGGGCTATTTTGTCCATTTTTGAATTCTTTCCATGTCTTTGTAAGTCATTGTGTGTCTTTTTTTGGTCATTTTGTGTCTTTTGGTGTCTTTTTTGTCTTTTTTAGTCATTTTGTGTCTTTTTTTGGTCTTTTTTTTGGTCATTTTGTGTCTTTTTTTAGTCATTTTGTGTCTTTTGGTGTCTTTTATGGTCATTTTGTTTCTTTTTTTAGTCATTTTGTGTCTTTTAGTGTCTTTTTTTGTCATTTTGTGTCTTTTTTTAGTCATTTTGTGTCTTTTGGTGTCTTTTTTGTCTTTTGGTGTCTTTTTTTGTCATTTTGTGTCTTTTTTTGGTCTTTTTTTTGGTCATTTTGTGTCTTGTTTTAGTCATTTTGTATCTTTTGGTGTCTTTTTTGGTCATTTTGTGTCTTTTTTTGGTCATTTGTGTCTTTTTTTAGTCCTTTTGTGTCTTTTTTTTGTCACTTTGTGTCTTTTTTTAGTCATTTTGTGTCTTTTTTTAGTCATTTTGTGTCTTTTGGTGTCCTTTTTGGTCATTTTGTGTCGTTTTTTAGTCCTTTAGTCCAACATAAAATGTGATTTTGAATCTTTTTTTTACTTTCAAAACACTATCATGCTCAATAAAGAATTTTAAATGTTGCAAATGTGCATTAATTTCAGAGTACACTGAGACATTAAACTGCATCATTTTCAATTAAATTCTGGAAAAGTTGGTGTGTTCTAAAAAGCCGGTTTTAAAGAGGAAACAATATATTGTATCGCAATACTCACCATATCGCAAAGTTTTTAAAATCGTATCGTGACTCAAGTATTGAGATAAAATGGTATCATAGATAGATATACTTTATTTATCCCAAGCTGGGAAATTACAGATATCGTGGGGCCTCTGGGGATTCACACCTCTAGAAGATATCTGGCAAAGGGACCTCGGGCTGGATTAGACTCCAGGATTCCCAGACAATTGCATTTTTATCTGATCGGTATCAGCCGCTGAGCCGTATTGAGCCCATCCAATCCTCCGTCAGCTGTCACTGGTGTTTTTTCCCTGTTGAAGCTTTAATGCACAGCAACAGTCACCGTCTCTCAGCTCTCCTCCGCTCTGCTCAGCTCTGTGGGTGTGTGAGCAGGCAACACCAAGTCTTTGCTTATGTAATTGCCCTAATGTATGTGCACATTTAATTTCAGCTCAGTGTCTGATGCGTTTGCTGTCATCATTATTCTCAACCTTGGGTTCCTGACCCCAATTGGGGTCGCGAGATGATTTCTGGGGGTCGCCAAATCATTTTGGAAGTCAGTTCTGTCATTTCTTTTTTTTTTGATCATTTTGTGTCTTTTTTGTGTCTTTTTTGATCATTTTGTGTCTTTTTTTGGTCATTTTGTGGTCGATTGGTGCTTTTTTTGGTCATTTTGCTTCCTTTTTTGGTCATTTTGTGTCTTTTTTGTGTCATTTTGTGTCTGTTTTGTGTCATTTGTGTCTGTTTTTGGTCATTTTGTGTCATTTTTGTGTCATTTTGTGTCTTTTTTGTTTCATTTGTGTCTTTTTTGGTCATTTTGTGTCTGTTTTTGGTCATTTTGTGTCATTTTATGGTCAATTTGATTCTTTTTTGGGTAATTTTGTGTCTTTTCTGACAAATGCCAAAGTATCAAGTTATTACTTTCCAAGGAGTCTCTGCTGAGCTCTGTGGGTGTGAGAGAGCAGCAACACCAAGAACAGCAAATACACAGTCTTCGACTTTGCTTATGTAATTGCCCTAATGTATGTGCTCATTTAATTTCAGCTCAGTGTCTGATGCGTTTGCTGCCATCAGTGGTGCCACAGCCTCATGTTTGGGCTTGGAGGAGAAACAGACAGCAGGCAGCCCCGCAAGCTAAAAGAGTAACTTGTAATCCAAGAAAAATATGTGAAAATTATCCTTAGTTTCTTTTGTTCAGACAAGGGAAAGTAGGAGATGTTTTCTTTTAAAGATACGTCACAGAGATCAGCTGACACCTGAAGTTGTCAGTCGAAACATGTCAGGTAAAAAAACATCTACTTTCCCTTGTCTGAACAAAAGAAACTAAGGATAATATTCAGAAGGAGACAAAATTAATTTGCGGGAAGTAAAAGATGTGAAAGGTGAAAATTTAACTTTTCATTTTTTTTAGCTCAGTTAATATTTTCCTAGTGACCTTATGGTCTCAATCGCTATTTCAAGTCTTCTTAAATACAGCATGAATTTCATTTTGTAAATTGTTAAAAACACAGTAAAGCATTGTATGCTTTAAGGTGTGGGTTAGGGCAGCTGTTCTCAACCTTGGGGTCGGGACCCCATTTGGGGTCGTGAGATGATTTCTGGGGGTCGCCAAATCATTTTGGAAGTCAGCTCTGTCTCCACTGTGTTAAAGTGTTCATGTGTTAATGTGTTTTAGTCTTTTTGGTCATTTAATGTCTTTTTTTGGTCATTTTGTGTCTTTATTTGGTCATTTTGTGTCTTTTTCTTGTCATTTTGTGTCTTTTTTTGGTCATTTTGTTTCTTTTTTTGGTCATTTTGTGTCCTTTTTTTGGTCATTTTGTGTCTTTTTCTAGTCATTTTGTGTCTTTTTATGGTCATTTTGTTTCTTTTTTGGGTCATTTTGTGTCTTTTTGGTCATTTTGTTTCTTTTTTGGGTCATTTTGTGTCTTTTTTGGTCACTTTGTGTCTTTTTTGGTCATTTTGTTTCTTTTTTGGGTGATCTGACCTGTGCGTCTGAGATTATGTTCAGTGAGCGGGGGTCGTGGACAACATGCATGTTAAATTAGGGGTCGCGACTCAAAAAGGTTGAGAACTACTGTGTTAGGGTGTTATATGCTATGTTTCCCATTGCGCAGGCGGTGGCACTGTGCATGTTTTTGTGGGGTGAAATAGAAAAGGGGCTCCAGTTGTTGTCGTGGCCGAGAGAAGCTGAATAAAAGCTGGAAACCATTCAGTTGTCGTAGCGAACTAATATTGGTAGCAGAGGATGGCCGCCGGTAATTACAAAGTCCCACCGGCGTTTGGTGAGAAGAAATCTTATGAAAGCTGGAAAAATGAACAAAGATGATGGTATGACTACACTTCTCACAAAACTGGACTCTGTGTTCCTAAAAGAGGAAACGGACCAGTAATACGAGGCGTACATGGAGGTATGATGTAGATAAAAAAGATCCAGATGTATATATTTACCCAGTAAAGAATGATCCTTGTTGGCGGACTCTCCGTCTCCAGTAGGAAGGTCCGGTCTGGTGTAATCTCGACTCTTATCGTTGTTGTATTTGACGTTGAGGTTGACCAGTTTACTGAAGTCTATCCGCAGAGTGCAGCAGGAGTTATAGATGTTCTGCCCATCCAAGGACTGGAGGAGAAGAAGAATCATTAGTGTTAACCTTCTGTGACCCTGCGTCCTCATATGTGGACATTTCATTTTAGGTTTTATGGACCTTATACTTAATTCTGCTTAACTATAACATGTTGTCCTCAGTAGTACACACTCTAGAAAAAGCACAATACATCAATTAGTGTAAAAACCAGATGGCAGCACCTTGCTAAAGTCAATCAACAGCTTATCCCTAGACAAAAGTGGACCAGGTACAAAATCTGATCACATTTATGGTTAAAACTTGTTCATTTGTGCTTAATAATGTTTGTAGCTTGATATTCTGTGCAAGTTTGACTAGTTTTAGCATTAGCAACAAGCTACGACAATGCTAATCAGGAAGTACTCATTTGAGAACGAATAGACTTTTACTATCCAAAGAGAGGGAGTAAATGTAAGGAAATAAAAGTTTTATACACTGGTGAATTAATAAATGTTATACAGTAAAATTAACCGATTTGGGTTTTTTTTCAAAAACTACTTCCTGTTCAAAGACATTGCTTAGTTTTTGTACTTATGTCCTACAAATCCAAAATATCAAATATCTAGGAGAAACTAACAATACATACCAAACTAAAGCTTGGGTCTCAGGAGGTTAAATAATCTGAAAACAATATATCAGCTGTTAGTAGTATCTTGATACGGAGCTCTTGGATTTTTTTTTTTATCTCCAATAATATGGTCACCGATACAGACTAATTTTCCAGCAAGGCTTGTCTGGTTGAGCTTTAGTGCCAAGAATGTTGGAAAAGTTTTTTGAATTTTGGGCAAAATGAGACAGAAGACATCTGTTAATCCACCGAGATTGAATCTGAAATGTAAACAATTTCTTGTAAAGCAGAAGGTTACTGTTCTATCAAGCCGACATGACTCAGAGTGGACATGAGGGCATTAAAACCTGCTACTGCATGAGATAAAAACCAAAATTTGCTCTTTATAGTTACACAAGCAAAGAAAGAGAAGTTGTTTTGCCTGATATTGTCTAGAAAATCTACAGTAAACAGCTGTTTGTTCCACCAGGTCACTTTACTGGTTTATTTTCACCATTTCTGTTTACACCCGACCACATTAGGTCTTCTGTATTTTTTTAAATATTATATATGTCATATACCACTGATACTATACTGTTTATATCTCTGCATACATTTAAATATATTTATTCATTGATGTACATAACACTACATGCAACAACCTATTTAAAATGCTAAAATATATTTTCTCCAATGTGTAATACAAAATGCAAAGTACTTTCAGGAAAACTAAATTTATAATAAATCAAGTCACATCTTATCTTAAAGGCTGTGACTAGAATACTCTGTTTGGTTTTTAGAGAGAACAGTTAACTGGTCCCTCAACTGGTTTTCTAGTGGTTCCAGTGATTGTGTGAGTGGTTTCCTACCAGTTTAGCTTGTTGTGCGTTGACGGGGTCGCTGAACTGAAGAAGAGCCTGGAACTGGTTGTTCTTGGTGAAGGTGATAATCTTCATCACCGTCCCAAACTTACTGAAGATCTGCAAGAATCAAAGTGTCCGAAGACAATAACACTGAAACAGGCTTGTTTTAAATAACACTTCACCAAACTTCATTTTCAATATTCTAATTTAAAGTTATGTAGACACACAATGCAAACTTTTTTAAACTTGACTATGGAGCTGTGAATCTATACGGTGGATCTAGAGCAGCTATTCTCAACCTTGGGGTCGGGACCCCAATTGGGGTCGCGAGATGATTTCTGGGGGTCGCCAAATCAATTTGGAAGTCAGCTCTGTCTCCACTGTGTTAAAGTGTTCATGTGTTAATGTGTTTTGGTCTTTTTGGTCATTTAATGTCTTTTTTTTGGTCATTTTGTTTTTGTTTTTTTAGTAATTTTGTGTCTTTTTTGGTCATTCTGTGTCTTTTTTTAGTTATTTTGTGTCTTTTTTGGGGAAATTTTGTTTCTTTTTTGGGTAATTTTGTGCCTTTTTTTGGTCATTTTGTGTCTTTTTTGGTCATTCTGTGTCTTTTTTTGATCATTTGTGGTCAATTTGTGTCTTTTTTTGGTAATTTTGTTTCTTTTTTGGGTAATTTTGTGTCTTTTTTTGGTCATTTTGTGTCTTTTTTTTGGTCATTTTGTGTCTTTTCTGGGTGATCTGAACTGTGCGTGTGAAATTCTGTTCAGTGAGCGGGGGTCGCAGACAACATGCATGTTAAATTGGGGGTCGCGACTCAGAAAGGTTGAGAACAGCTGCTCTAGAGAACATGTTGAGGTTTAACCTGTTGTAGCACGTCCAGTGTGACGGGATAAAACATGTTGTCAATGATGATTCTCAGCACGGGGCTGGGGGGAGGAGCCAGGTCCAGGACTCCAGGGTCAGAGGACGGAGAGCTCCCATCCTGGACCGCTGACACTGCCTGTAACACTGCCTGGGCCCTCTGGGGGGACAGAAACAACAGTTGATATATGATGGAGGAAAGGTACATGTCCATAGATGATATTTTGGTATGATAGCCCATCCAAAGTGGCAGCTTTATGACAGTTATGAGCACATAAAGTTATACACCCCCTGCAATAAATAGGCCTCTAAACGCAGGGAGCATGTCCTGTTTTATGCTCATTTTAAGATCTTGACTCATATGTTATGAGGGCATGTTTGGTATCATTTTAAAGTCTACAATGCTAGCTTTCATTTAGACCTAGTTTTGGGCCTATCTAAAAAAAATATAAAGGTCACAGGTCAAAGGTCAAACTGTCTTAACAACTATTTTAAAACTATTTTCGCCTAAACTGTTGTCTTTTTTATAGCACTGTGAAATGTAGTAACAGCACTGACACAATTAAAACTAAAACTAAAATACTCACAGGACTGTAACAATTCAGGAAATGTATATTCTTCCCATAATATCCTACTATGAGGGATGAATATCTGTCTCAAAGTGGAACATGGGCCCAGGCGAGAACTGTCAATAACTACTAATTCTTTACTATGGGCATACCTGGTTCAGAGCTGAGTCTGTCTTCAGTTCCTTATGGTTAGAGTACTGGATGAAAACAGGAGTGTTTCTGACCTAAAAAGGATGAGATCCATATAAAACACAGGTCTGTTAGTAGCACTTACAACAAGAGAAATGATAGATATTGTGGATGGGTTGTATTTCAGACCTGGGGCGTGACAGCTGTGTAGTAGTTCACCATTGTGATGGCTGCTTCCTCTGTTCCCAACTCAAGAAAGGCCTGGAAAAACACAGCAATATTTAGCTTTATTACAATAACTCAACTCCAGGACGACGTCTGTCTCCTCTTTAGAAAATGAGAATATTATTGGCTGATGGAAAAGATAGTCTACACGGAATTGTCCAAAAAGTGAAAGTGAGGAGCATTTATGGGTACAAGTCAGGAACCGGCCTACTTTATTAAAAAATGGTTCCCAAGCGAAATTTTGAGTTTTTGACCTTCTCATTTGCATATCAAAATGGCGGCCAAATTGCCCATCTTGCTCAGTCGTTGGACTATTTCCCCTTAGTTTTTTTGTAAGTAGGCAATCAAAGATGAGGAAATTAAGTTTGCAAAATACCAACTCTTAAGGTGAAATTAAGCATTATTTGTGTCATTTTTTTAAGGCCGACATAAATATTCAATCAATATCACTTTTAAATGTTCCAGTTGGTATTTTGCATATATATATGCATAAAAAGACACTGAGCCTCCACTATATCCTTGCTCTGACTCTAGACTATAGATCCAGAAACTTAATTTCCTCATCTTGATTGCCTACTTACTAAAAAACTAAGGGGAAATGGTCCAATGACTGTGCAAGATGGGCAATTTGGTGGCCATTTGATACAAATTAGAAGGTCAAAAACTCAAATGTTCGTTTGGGAACCTTTTTTTTTTGGATTCAGCACCCTTGAAATAAGTAAAGTAGGCCGGTTCCTGACTTGTACCCACAAATGCTCCTCACTTCTTATAGAAGGCCTTTATTCTGAAATCCGTCTAGACTATGAGTTTTGTTTTGTACCTTACCTGATTTTTCCCCTTCAGCATCAGTATATTGGTGACCTTTCCAAAGGGCAGCCCCAAGGCAATGACTTCAGTCTCTGACACTTCGTTAGGAAGTTTCCTGATGTGGAGAACTCTGGAGGGAGGGGATTCATCCAGACGCTGTTTCTTACTGTCACTGCCGTTTGCTGGACATGATCACAGACAATAAAACAAATAAATTATCATATCAGTAGTTACAAATTGCACCTTTAAGTGATGATGGATTGTTCAGATTTATATTTACCGGTCATGGAGTTGGGGCTGCTACTGTACATGTTGAGCTCATCTGAGCCTCTCTGGAAAAACAAACAAACAAGAAAAAGTGACAATAAATTAAACTGATTTAAATTGCAACTTCTAACAAATCCAAAAAGATTACTAGACATCAAAGATTATCCTGAATAACCATCATTCATCTGAATAACCACAACATTTAGCAGCAAATAAGGACAAAATTTTAAATTACTTTGATGGTTTAATCTGTATCTTAATTAAATGTTACCTTCTGTCATGTATTACCATTCACAAAGCTTCCACAATCTTTTAAGCATGTTAACTCTAATGAAGTTTGTGTATCTTTTGTTTGTGTATGTATCTATCCAGTTATACTAAATTGCAATGACTGTCAATAAAAAAATAATTCTGCTTGCCTTCACACCAACCGCAACATCACTGCATGGAGAGAAAGCAGGGAGATGAAAAAGAAAAACCAAATAATGTTATTTCAACACACATATACCTTGGTAAATTTAACCCACGTATGCATAATTTTAAGTGCTCGCCCACCACTACAAACCGTGACAAAACCCAATCACATGTAAAAACACATTTTTCATTTCATTGCACACTGAATGGCATAATGGAGGCTAAGCTGCTATAAACACAATCTGAACACCTTAACAATATCACAGTTCAGTCGTACATAGGCATATTTTAAATTTTGTCAAAACAAATGCAAGAATGAAGCCATTCGGTTGCTTTTCAATGTATGTGACAAATGCTTTTTTGTCATTTTAATTACGGTTAAGAGTGTTTTTGCTATTTTGTCTTTTCTGCAGATATGGGAGATGTTTTAATGTTTAAGTCAACTTATTTCATAATGGAATAGCTAACAGTGTATACAGTATGTCACAGAGGTGGGAATCATGATTTGATATTATTGTGATTTCAGGCATTTTGCGATATGGTGAGTATTGCAATATAATATATTGCAATTTAACTGTTTAACTGCATTTCGTGTCCACAAAATTAAATTCAATCATCAATAATTGTTTTGTCAAATAAAAGAAAATTCACAGTCTATTCATCAGTAGTTAATGTGAAATTTTGATAGAATCTTAGCCGAACAGTGTCCGATTTGGGATACAGTTACGTTATATTGTATATCGTCACACTGTTAAAATAATCGCCTGAGTAATTTTTGGTCAAAATTGTTTTTTTGGCCTAAATCATCTCCTCATTGCCACCTATGGTAAAATCACCTCCATCCTCAGTTGATCACATCATGTGATTTTACCCCTTTAAGATAATGGCCTATGTCAAGTGTGTGACTAAAGCAGATTTATTATGTCTAAGTCAAAATAAAATGTGACTTAGGCAATTTTTTGAATATGCCTTTGTGACTTAAGCAAGATATGGTAACACTTTATTTTGAAGGTGTCTACATAAGAGTGACATGAGCGTGTCATAACCATGACATGGGATGTGTCATGAACATTAATGACACTTTGCAGTAACATCAATGTTCCTGATACTTGTCATGTCATGTTTCTGACAGGCTTGTGTCACTCTTGTGTAGACACCTTCAAAATAAAGTGTCATCATATCTTGCTTAAGTCACAAAGTCATGTTCAAAAAATTGTCATTTATTTCTCTTAAGTTACATAATTTACACACAGTGTTATTATTATCCTTTGTTACATCCTATTTGAGTGAAATGATCAATAAATGTCACTTGTTACACTTTTGGTGAAGTTTTTTGTGTTTCCTGCAAAACTTGAAAAAATGAGTTAGGCGATTATTTTAACAGGGTGACGAAATCGATATTCAGCATAAACATATTAGGATATTACTTCTCCAAAAAAAACCGGCAAAAAATACTGACAGTCCACCGGCTAAATATCGATATTTGGCGGCCATGAATCGATATCTCGATACTGTATCGATTTTCCCCACCTCTAATACGTCACCGGAGGTCGCGTGTAGCATTTGTCCCAGACAAAGGAGCCTTAACTGACAGGTGTGCGCACCATGTTGGTTATTATATTTATTACACTGCACCTGGTTTGATCCTCTAATGCTCATTGTCACCAGTTATTGTTTATAATACCGAAATTCAACCCGATTCCCTCTAATCGCTGGCTACATTAACCTAAAGTTAGCATTCATTTTACACACCTGCGTAGTTCTCAGCCTTTTTGAGTCGCGACCCCCAATTTAACATGCATGTTGTCCGCGACCCCCACTCACTGAACACAATCTCACACGCAGTTAAGATCACCCAAAAAAGAAACAAAATGACCAAAAAAAGGAATTAAAATGACCAAAAAAGACACAAAATGACCAAAAAATACAGAAAATGACACAAAAAAAGACACAAAATGACTAAAAAAGACACAAATTGACCACAAAATGACCAAAAAAAGACACAAAATGACTAAAAAAAAGACACAAAATGACCAAAAAGACACAAAATGACTAAAAAAAGACACAAAATGACCAGAAGACACAAAATGACCCCAAAAAGACACAAAATGACTAAAAAAAGACACAAAATGTCCAAAAAAAAGGAAACAAAATGACCAAAAAAGACACATATTGACCACAAAATGACCAAAAAGACACAAAATGTCCAAAAAAGGAAACAAAATGACCAAAAAAGACACATATTGACCACAAAATGACCAAAAAAAAGACACAAAATGACCAAAAAAAAGACACAAAATGACCAAAAAAAGAGACAAAATGACCAAGAAAAGACATTAAGTGACCAAAAAGACTAAAACACATGAACACATGAACACTTTAACACAGTGGAGACAGAGCTGACTTCCAAAATGATTTGGCGACCCCCAGAAATCATCTCGCGACCCCAATTGGGGTCCCGACCCCAAGGTTGAGAACAGCTGGTTTATGCAACATATAACATTGCCGAATTTAAAAGACCGATATGAAACATAAGAGATGCTCCTGAAACATCTTCTAGCACACCTTTAAGCTCCCCTGCTAGCAGCAGAGCTCCTGATTAGCATGTTTCCTGCAGGGGACGTGGTGCTGCTAGCTAGCTAGCTAGCTAACGTCATGTTCTTCGTTAACACTCCGTATTAAGGTTCGCAGCTGAGCTAACAGTTAGCATTAGCTTACACGAAGCGGCTCGTTCCGTCTGTGTCACATGCACATGTATGGAAAGTTTAAATACAGGCAGGAGTTGTAATACAAACAGATTTTACCCGTCCATTGCAGCTCTTTGTCCTCTTCTGTTGATATTTCAGCACGATTCGATGCCGGACAGTGTGAGCAAAATGGGCGTTCTTCTTCTGCTCGTCTGTTAATAACTAATGCGACCGACCAGTAGCGCTTGGTGCAATACCGCCACCTGCCGCATAGGAGAGGTACTACAGGTGGCGATAATACAGCAATTTATGATGGACGAAAAATGACATAGGCTAAGTATGAAAAAATAAATAAATAAATAGATAAATAAATAAATAAATAAATATGAAGAGAATAAATGTAGAAATAAATAAATAAATAAATATAAAGAGAATAAATGTAGAAATAAATGAATAAATATATAGACAAATGCCAAAGATACACGTGCATTTTACATTGGACGCAAAATGACATAGGCTAAGTATGGATAAATAAATAGATAAATAAATAAATAAATAAATAAATATAAAGAGAATAAATGTAGAAATAAATAAATACATTAATAAATATAAAGAGAATAAATGTAGAAATAAATGAATAAATATATAGACAAATGCCAAAGATACACGTGCATTTTACATTGGACGAAAAATGACATAGGCTAAGTATGGATAGATAAATAAATAAATAAATAAATAAATGAATAAATATAAAGAGAATAAATGTAGAAATAAATAAATTAATATAAAGAGAATAAATGTAGAAATAAATGAATAAATATATAAATAAATAAATGCAAAAGATACACATGCATTTTACATTTTTACATGTAATATATTATTTATTTTGCTATTTCTCTATTTATTAATTTTTTTCCACATTTTATTTTTTATTTAGTTATTTCCACATTTATTTTTTACATTTCCATGTGTATTTACTTATTTATTTATTTATTTATTTCTACTAATGTCATTTTTCATGCCTCATAGCAATTTATCAGTGGTGGGAAAAGTATTCAGATCCCTTACTTAAGTAAAAGTACGAATGCCACAATGTGAAAGTACTCCACTACAAGTAAAAGTTCTGCATTAGAAACTTACTGAAGTGAAAGTATCAGCATGAAAATGTACTTAGAGTATCAAAAGTAAAAGTACTTGTTATGCAGAATGAACCCACTCAGATTGTTTTATATGTTCTAAATATATAATTTGAATAATATTATTATTGATGTATTTATATAAGCAGTGTTTTACTGCTGTCAAGGTAGGGATCATTTTGACTACTTAATGTCGGCAAACTGTAGTTGAGTATCAAATACAATATTTGCACTTAAAATGTAGTAAAGTAGAAGTATAAAGTTACAAACATGGAAATGCTCAAGTACCTCAAAATTGCTATTGAAAATTGCTTGAGTAAAAAGACTATTTCATTCAAAATTTAGTGGCATAACAGTATAAAAATATCTTTAAATGGTAATATGTAAGTACAGTAAATGTTGAGTCAATATTAAACAATAATACAAAAAATATATCAAAAATAATTAGACACACATTCTGCACAAGTATTTATTTAACTTGCAATACTTTAACATTGAACATTCAGCACATTTATCTCAAAATTCGTGATTATTATTTTTAATTAAGGTAAAGATCTGTCTTTATGCAAAGTCAATGATTAATCCACAATGTCTCAGATAAGAAACAGGACACACATATATAGTTTGTGTTCACAGACCATATCCAACATGCATTTCATTCACAATTACACATGAAGTGCTTACAGAGGGATAACAATAAAGTAGAATCCACAATTACTAACATAATTGGAACAACAATTATTCACAGGCAATTATTAACAGATATATCCTGACACCATCATTGTGAACCGTGACCTTAAAAAGGTTGGTTGGCTCTTTTTCCAGTGGTGTTAATGATCGATGTAGTAAAATCAAGACTACATTTCTCATGAACTCTCAACTCGAGCAGATAAACACGCAGGACGTCATGTTTCAGTCACTGCTGACTTCTTCACATCATCCAGCCAAATGACGAGCATTAATGGGAAACAACGAATGTCTCAAGTGCCATGTGACAGATTAAATAGTCGTTAAACCGATCTTTATAATATCTAGGTGGAAGGTTCTGGTTCCCCTCAGTAGGCGGGGACGGGCACGCCCCTGTTGGGTTTGTGGGGTTTTGCCCTGGTAACCATCTTGATGCAGTCTATGATGGGACAGACGCTGAGGCACAGGGTGCAGCCGGTGCAGCTGTCCGTCACCATGGGGAAGTGGGTCTCCGGGTCAAAGGTTATGGCCTGGAGAGGCAGAGAGCAAGTCAAAAGACATAATTTTTAATAAAAATACTACTTTTTTTTTTTTTTTTTTTACTTTATTTATATTTTTCATTTTATTTTTATATTGTTTATTATCTATTATTACATATTATATTATATACTGTACTATTATTATTATTATTATATACCGTCTAGTCACTATAGCATTGTTGCATCATATCACCAGTTTAATTATTACCATCATCTGCCAACCATCCTACCAACTGATCTTCTTTTTTTAACTTCTTAAGTGTTCTTGTTCTATTCTGTGTTTTTTTCTATTGTTGTTTTTATTTATGCTACCTCAGTATTTTATTTTATTCTATTGTATTTTATTTTTATTGTACTTGAATACCGGACTGCTGTGACAACCGAATTTCCCTTCGGGGATGAATAAAGTAATCTATCTATTTATCTATCTATCTATCTAATTATTTTGGTCAATATTGAGATGACGTTTATTTGACGATTACTTTTTTACTTCATGGATTTATTTAATAAAAATTAAGACATTTTCTTGAGTTAATTTTCTTGAACTTTGAACATGGTTACATGAAAATAATAATAATGATAATAATAATAATAATAATAATAATAACATATCTTTAAAAATATTCTTTTTCAAAATAAATAAGATCAACCATGTTGTAGCATTTGTACACTTCAACAACCTAATGAAAAATAAGAAAAAATATTCTATATGTTATGAATTAACATATATTCAATTAGAAAATAAAAAAAGAAATGACACAAAAATATTTTTTTGCAATTAATTATGTTGCAGTGTGTGTGATATTTGACTATATTCCATATAATACAGGAAAATGGTTTACTGTATTTATAGCACAAGACTAAATGAGAGCATCAATGTGAAACTAAAAAAGACACAAACACTTGTTGTTTTAATTGAATGATCTTGTTTTCATGATTGTAACCAACACACAGACGTACCTGGTATCCAGAGTCGTTGCAGGTCATGTAACATTTTCCACAGTTGATGCACATCTCTTCATCTATCACAGCCTCGACCTGAGAACGCAGGGAATTTGATACACATTAAATTAATATGTTGAGATATTCAGATGTCAAGTATAGTCATAAATAAGGATTGCCTGCCATTGTCTTTGGGCTTTTGTTCATTTCAAAGGCAATATAAAAATGGCTGTAATATGAGAGGAAAAATATAAAAAAATATACTAAAAAATAAATAAAATAAATAAAAATAAATAATATAAATAAAAATAATATAAAATGATAATATGAAAATAATATAAATAAAAATAAATAATATAAATAATATGTGTACCTGCTCCATGTTGTCAAGTTCCTGGTATGCTCCGATGTGGCGCAGTGCTCTGGCTATCACATCCTACAAACAAACAAACAAACAAACAAACAAACAAATACACACACACACACACACACACACAGACACACAGAGACACAGATCAGACACACACACACACACACACGCACGCACGCATGCACGCACACACACACACACAGATACACACACACACACACACACACACACACACACACACACATACACACAAACACAAACACACACATACATACACACAGATCACACACACACACACACACACACACAGATCACACACGCACACACACACACAGATCACACACACACACACACACACACACACACACACACACAAAGATGTTTACTTTTTTTCAAAACACGTATCCCAACACATCGAGAAGGAAGAGTCGGTGTGTGTGTGTGTGTGTTTGTGTGTGATCTGTGTGTGTGTGTGTGAGTGTGTGTGTGTGTGTGTGTGTGTGTGTACCTTGACAGCGGGGACAGGTTTTCGGGGAGCGTTTCCTCGGTTCTTGTCAGCAGCTTCCATCACATCCGTCGTCGTGTTCCTCAGCTTCTTCTTGTACTCTGCAAGGACGTCTGTCTTCTGCTGGAGGTACGGACCGAAGCTAGGCAGGCTCTGCACACACACACACACACACACACACGCACACAATTTCAACATTAACAACATTAACAAATTTCAACCCTAGAGAATATTTGGCATATTACATACAGCCAGAATGTGTAAAAATAACATGCGGACCCGGGGGAGGGGGTTATATTTTGAGAAAAAAAGTTTACGAGATTAAAGTGGCAAATCTAGGAGAGAAAAAATTTATTTAAAGCGGTGAATCTGCAAGAAAAAAAGTTGGGTTTTTTTCACTTTTTTCTCGTAAATCTGCAACTTTTTTCACATAGATTTGCCACTTTGTATCTTTTAAATCTCCGACTTTTTTTCTTGTAGTTTTGCCATTTTAATCTAGTAAATTTGCAACTTTTTTAATGTAAATATTACAAATCCATATGGCTCTACGAGCTCACAGAGAGACATGGGGACCTCATTTTGATATCCACTGAAGTTACCAAATATAGTTCTTCGCCTGATAAAGGGTTAAGGAGCATTACCATTCCCACCAGGTCTTCCACTCTGGGAACTGGTTTTCCTTTCTGGTGTCTGGCTGTTGGAGGAGACTGACCGTCCCAGTCCTTCAGCTCCAGGCTCTTCAGGTACAACAAGGCCTTCAGACCTGAACACACAAAACACTGCTGTTATCATGAAGTTTAATTATCTCAAAGCAGAATCAAATGGAAACACTTTAGGCTGGTGGTTAGTTCAGAAGGGTTATTATGGGAATAGACAGTGTGTCCAGTAATGAAAAGCTCTTTCAACCTCCCATGTCAATACAGACTTTGGGTTGGAATACAGTAGAGCAGTAGTTCTCAACCTTTTTGAGTCGCGACCCCCAAGTTAACATGCATGTTGTCTGAGACCCCCGCTCACTGAACACAATCTCACACGCACAGTTCAGATCACCCTAAAAACAAACAAAATGACCAAAAAAAGTAAACAAAATGACCAGAAAACACACAAAATGACCAAAAAGACACAAAATGAGTAAATAGACACAAAATTACCAAAAAAAAGACACAAAATGACCAAAAAAAAGGAAACAAAATGACGCAGAAAAGAAACAAAATGACCAAAAAAAGATAAAATGACTAAAAAAGACACAAAATGACAAAAAAAGACACAAGATGACCAAAAAAATACACAAAATGACGCAGAAAAGAAACAAAATGACCAAAAAAAGACAAAATGACTAAAAAAAGACACAAAATGACAAAGAAAAGACACAGAATGACCAAAAAAGGAAACAAAATGACCAAAGAAGACACAAATTGACCTCAAAATGATCAAAAAAGACACAAAATGACCAAGAAAAGACACAAAATGACCAAAAAAAGACACAAAGTGACAAAAAAAAAACCCGAAATGACCAAAAAAAGACATTAAGTGACAAAAAAGACAAAACACATTAACACATGAACACTTTAACACAGTGGAGACAGAGCTGACTTCCAAAATGATTTGGCGACCCCCAGAAATCATCTCGCGACCCCAATTGGGGTCCCGACCCCAAGGTTGAGAATAGCTGCAGTAGAGTACATCCTATTATATGGAGATAAACAATGCACATAATAAACCAGTACCATAGGTCATTGTTTGAACATTTTCAGAAAATAGGAATAATACATCTAAATGCTAAATTCATGTATTTTTATTGTTTTGTTTTTTTAAACAGTTACCGTTTGTGACATCACAGATATTAGTGAAGTGACAACTAAGCTTCGTGAACCATTGTCTTTATTTTCTGAGCCCACTAGATGGCGCTCCTTGTTCAACAAAGGGCTGAAAACACACTCAATTACTATTGCTAGAGCCTTTTTTCAGCCAAAAGCGCCATCTAGTGGGGTCAAAAAATAAAGAAAATGGTTTGTGAAGCTTTGTTGTCACCTCACTAATAGATATACTTGCCATTATTGCTCATTTGTCATTTTAAGGTTCATATGTAGTGGATTTGGACATACCCACACAGTAATCCTCAATCACGGTGAAGTCTTGGTTCTGTACAGCACTGCACACCTGGAGGAGTCACACAGGAATAATAACCAAAAGAAAATAAAGGAAGATTGAATTTTTCTTTTCATTTTTCTTTTTCATTCTCAGAATCAGTCAATGTTATTCCATTAAAGTTCACAAATTCAAAGCTCTTCACTGGATGTAACTTGTCATATTTGAACAGTATGTCTTTCTAAAAGTCACTGAAAAACAGCATTGATGTGGGAGAATATGGAAATGAATGTAATAAATTTAATCTACAGCAGCTATTCTCAACCCGTCTTTTTTGGTAATATTGTTTACTTTTTTTGGCAATTTGTGTCTTTTTTTAGTCGTTTTGTGTCTTTTTTGGGTCATTTTGTTTCTTTTTTGGGTCATTTTGTGTCTTTTTTTGGTCATTTTGTGTCTTTCTGTGGTCATTTTGTGTCTTTTCTGGTCATTTTGTGTCTTTTTTGGTCAATTTGTGTCTTTTTGGTAATTTTGTTTCCTTTTTTTGATCATTTTGTGTCTTTTTTTGATCATTTTGTGGTCAATTTGTGTCTTTTTTGGTAATATTGTTTCCTTTTTTTGTCAATTTGTGTCTTTTTTTAGTCATTTTGTGTCTTTTTTTGGTAATTTTGTTTCTTTTTTGGGTCATTTTGTTTCTTTTTTGTGTCTTTTTTGGTCATTTTGTGTCTTTTTTGGTCATTTTGTGTCTTTCTGTGGTCATTTTGTGTCTTTTCTGGTCATTTTGTGTCTTTTTTGGTCAATTTGTGTCTTTTTTGGTCATTTTGTTTCTTTTTTTGATCATTTTGTGTCTTCTTTTGATCATTTTGTTTCCTTTTTTGGGTGATCTGAACTGTGCATGTGAGATTCTGTACAGAGAGTGGGGGTCGCGGACAACATGCATGTTAAATTGGGGGTCTAACTACTGCTCTACAGTGTTGTTGAACAGGAAGGGGATTAAGAATAAAGTCTGTGTTCATTCATTTCATAATATGTGAATAAATCAATGAGTACTCCTGTCTCATCACAGTAATATAATCACCTGTAGCACCGAGGCCCCGGCGTGAAGGAACTGGAGTCCGCTGTCTGCTGAGTCGATGCCTCCGGTGGCCAGAATAGGGAAACCAGGGATGGCTCTGCCGATGGCTGACACCGCTCGGAGAGCGATGGGTCTGATGGCGTTACCTGCACACAGCCTGAATATTAGGGAGAGTTTGGGAGGAGCTATGATCTATAATCTAGTTCAGAATTTACATCATGTGTCACTTTAATTTGTCCTGTTATTGACGGATCATTTAACCCATAAGAACCCACACCCAGTTATCCTTATGTTTATAATATCTCTTATTTTAAAAATTTAAAAAAATAGACACATTTTCTGCTTACAGAAACACAAATTTGCCTTTTTCTTTGTATCTCCACAATATTTATCAAAATTGTGACATTAATAGTGCTATTTAACAACAAATTATTTGTCAGATTTTACTTTGTTTAGGTAACAAAGTAAAAATAAATAAATAATAAATAAAAACAAATAACCATGTGCCTTTTTGTTTGCATCTCCATAAGATATATCAAAATTGTGACTTTAATTTGTTCAGAAAACATGGTCAGAATTGCTAAATGGGTTTAAACTTAGCCTCGTAACAAAAATAAGCTTTTTGAAATTAGCTGCTTTTTCACTTTTCTGTTTCCAGACACACATATTTTGGAGAAATCACTTCTTGTCAGAGTAACATGACCACAACACCAGGGTGTTGAGTATATGTCGCTTTAATGTGAGGCATAAAGCTGAATATGGGAGATTATAGAAGATTTATAGTGTTACACGGGTGTCACCATAGGTTCTTATGGGTTAAAGGTCTAACCTTAACAATCCATCAACCTTCCAGGGAGCCTTTGGGTTCATTTTATTTAGAAACTCTTGCAAAAATCAGGGGACTGAGATCTGATAATTGATTGTGATAGGTATCGTGGCAACTGAGAAAAATTCTGGTGGTCCATTTTCCGATCTAAATAATATCTCTCAGTTGTTTATGACTCAAGCACAGGTGAAAGAAACAGCCTGCCTGGATAATGACACTTTGATTACTTTGGTCTGTAGTCTGAGATCTCAAGATATCACTTGGAAATAAAGAGAAACTAAGAGACTTGGTCTCTCTGCCTGATTTTAAAGCTCCTATAAATGCAGTGGTGGATTAATGGCTTGGTACTTAGGCATGTTTAACACATACAAACTCAATATTTTAGTGATTATTGTTAATAACTTTTAAAGCTGCCATCTTGGCCAGGTCTCCCTTGTAAAAAAAAAGATTGTTGATCTTGAAATTACTTTTTATATCTATGAAATGTGAAACATGTGAAAAACAGTTTCGGGGGGGATTTTTTAGTTTCTTGGGCAGGATATAGGACAGTGATCATCAACTGCCGAACTGTCCAATCCGGCCCGTGACTGGATTCCAAAATTGTAAATCAAGGAGAAAATATCATGTGGTCCGCACTATTAAAGCAACTGAAAACAGCAACGACAACTGAGACTCTTAACTACCAGTAATCCACCATATATGACATATTTAATGAGGACAAACTGGCTGCACTGTTTAAATTAACATTATTGTTTCACACAGTACTTGTTTTTGTTTTTGTTTTTTTAACGTAACTTTTCCTCATGCCATTACCTAACATGGTTGGTTTTTATTTCAAAGTCTCAACAACAAGCTTCAGACTAGAAAAGGAAAACCAACTGGCATAACTTAAAATAGCATGGTATCAGAACAGAACAGGTCACAAATAATGATTGCACATCAAATAAAACGTGACTCATAAAGGCTAAAAATGCCTTCAGTTTTGTAATGACATCAATAATAAATAAACATTAAAATAATGTTATGCCAAAATTTGTTTTTTTATTTAATTTTATTTGAGGGACCGGCCCCCAACGTGACTGTCCAGTAAAATTTTGGCCCTCCGACATAGGACTCTGATATAGTATATATCAGAGTCCTATAGTATAGTATACCCTGATATAGGATCTTTCTTGTTGTAATACTTCTTTTGGCCACAAGAGGCTGCAGGGGGACTAAAAACTCGGATATTGTGGAATTTGTGGATCATTCTTTTATTTTAATCTGTATTTTTGAGACCTCCAGAGTTTATTAGAAGCATGCATAAATACATGTTTTTTCTAGAAGGACCCTCCTGTAATTACTGATACTTCTAAGGGATTGTGTGTGTGTGTGTGTGTGTGTGTGTGTGTGTGTCCTTACCAGAAACCCCTCCATACGTGGTGCGTTTGCCCTTTCCAACACTGGGCCAGGGCGAGCCGTCTGCTTTCAGTCCCATCATCCCTGAGACTGTGTTGGTGGCTGTTACTCCATCTGCTCCGCCTGGGAAACAACAGTTATGTAATGAAATAAAGTAGCTGAGATGATGAGGAGGACAGAAAAGGAAGTGTGTGAAGATGTGTGTTTACCTTCATGAGCAGCTTTTGCGATGTCGACAATATTAGTAACATTTGGTGTCAGTTTGGCAAAGAATGGGATGGAGACGGCTGCACGCACCCAAATACAGATGTTACGCACCAACACAGGGTCCTAACCACAGAGAAACACAAAAAACAGACAATATACAAACCACTGAGCATTTAAAATAACAACTTAGTATTTCAAAATAATGATTCAGAACTTCAAAATAAAACTTAAAAAATAATGAGTTATTATATAAAAATAATGAAACTTTCTCAAAATAATACAAACTTTGTCTTTTTATTTTAATATATTGACTGAGTATCTGAAAATAATGAGGGAATTTGACTAAAATGGAATTTATACATGCAACACTTGTCCAAGTACCTATAATTGTCATTAATATTGGGGGAAAAATGTGTCTAGACATGCTACACATATTGAACTATTTACATTTTTACAACCTCTACTACCTCTCCTGTCCTCTCCTCTCTGCTCTGTGTAAAAAGATTTTCTGTGAATATTTGTCACGTGACCGTTGGTCTCAACAGAATCAATCATGTCTTTTTGAATTTAATGTTTTTAACAGGATCTGGTTAGTGCAAACACTTTATTTTAAATGACACATGTAGAATAAAGAGATTCTGACACAAATATCAACATTTTAAGACAAGTTTTGGTCACTTTTTATGAATTCTTGTAACCTGTGATCTGTTCAAGGACTGTCGGAAAGTTCAAACTCTGACGATAATGCCTGTTTTTACAGTAAACAAGATATATATTTTTTATTTTTAAAAATAAAACCTTCTTCAACCAGCCAGCTGATTGGTGATGTAAAGGGATAAATCAGGTGATATCTTATATTTTTCTTAACATCAAAAAATCCAACAAAAAGATGAAAATAACAAAAACACAGTGTCACTGAGGAGCAGAATGTAAAAAATGTTTATATTTGGCTAATTAAAATTTCAAATGAGAATAAAGTGATTTTGACAGAAACAACAACATTTTAGGCCTCGTTTTTTAGTTCCTTTTTTTTTTAGAGAAACTTTAGTTATTATCATTATTCCATAACCTTTTAATTATTTTTTGTGTGTAAGAAACAAGTTGCTATGATTAATCACTTTTTTTTCCCGATTTTAAGGCCAAAGCTTGTAAAAATGAACATTTTTCTGAAAAGGGGAGTCCTGTGGGTACTTATATAACCCTTACTGTATATTATAATTGTTTTTGTGTGTGTGTGTGTGTGTGTGTGTGTGTACCTGTCCACAGGCCAGTCCCATGCCTTTCTCTCCCATCCCATGAGGACAAGACAGGTTCAGCTCCAAAGCATCTGCTCCTGATTCCTAAACACACACACACTGTTGTAACCCGTGCATGTGACTCTTCATACAGTATATAATATATACAGTATAATAGTGAAGACTCTGTTACTGCCATGTGTTTTTTCTCACCTCTGCCATCTTGGCGAGCTCCGTCCAGTCGTCCTTGTTGTAACTACACATTATACTGGAGATCACCACCTGACAGAGAGACGTTAACCTGATTATTGGTCCATTCTTCCATCCAGTGCACATGATTAGTCAGACAGAATGTAAAGAATGAATCTCACTATGGTGTTCAGATCCCTTACATCAGTAAAAGTACTAATACACACGGTGAAACGACTCCACTGCAGTAAAAGTCCTGCATTCAAAACTCACTGAAGTACAAAAGTATCAGCATCAAAATGTACTTAAAGTATCAAAAGTTAAAGTACTCGTTATGCAGAATGAACCCACTCAAATTGTTTTATATATTCTACATTTATCATTAGATTATTTTTATTGATGCATTTATGAAAGCAGTGTTTTAATTTGGTAAAGATAGGGCTCACTGTAACTACTTAATATACTGGTATGAAGTTTGATTAAAAAAAATGTCTAATCACTAATAATGTTCATGTTTTTTATGTTAATTTTGACCTGAAAAGTAACTAAAGCTATCAGCTAAATGTAGTGGAGCAAAAGTATAAAGTTTCACGAAATGGAAGTAAAGTAGAAGTAAAGTACAAGTACCTCAAAATTGTCCTTCAGTACAGTACTTGAGTAAATGTACTTAGTTACATTCCACCACTGTCAGATAATGTGAAGAGTTTCACGTATATATTGACAGTGTTACATATTTAGTCACCAAAACAGATCTACAGATCTAAATGTAGATACATCTGCATTTTTTTGCAACGAAAACATTATTGGCAACATTCTGCATGTTGTTAAATATACTTTTTAATGTTCTCTGAAAAGAGTCAATGCAAAAGAACCAACAGGAAGCTCACATTATGAGGGAAGTCCTTCTTCAGCTCGGCCACTGACTGACACCAGTAGGCTGCTGTTTTCTCACTGATGAGCTCGATGTTGAGGAAGGAGCCCTGACCCGGTCCGAACACGTGACCTGAGGTGGTGCCACGAACAATACGAGGAGACACGTTGGTCACCAGATCCTGCAGGAACAAACACATTCAGAGAGGCAGCGGTGTCTGTGGAGAGCTTCTAAGTTCACATGTTGCCACTGATGCAAACAGATCACCTGTAGAGCTTTGTAGAAGCTATTTCATTAGTATTTAGTATTTATTTTTGTGTCCACTAGGGGCACTAAGCACCAGAACAAACAGGTATTGGTAGATAGATAGATAGATAGATAGATAGATAGATAGATAGATAGATAGATAGATAGATAGATAGATAGATAGATAGATAGACTTTATTTATCCCAAGCTGGGAAATTACAGTGTATCAGCAGCATTACACACAGAGACAATAACAACACAATTAAATAAAAAGAACAACCTAGGCATACTTCAAGCAATAAAATATAAAAATACATACACACATATATGTATTAAGGAGTAGAATAGAATTCCAGTGCAGAATAAATATGAATATACAGTATAAAAATGTTGGTGCTATGAAACAAATAAGGTGCAATGAACAGTGTGCATAAAAAAAAACTTTTGGGCATTGATAAAGGTAGCAGGTGGTAGTGACACGTGATGCACCAGAAGGGACACAGTTTTACCAGATCAAAGAGAGGCAGCATGAAATGTTGGTTTGCTTTGAATATGAAATGAACCAAAATGTGAATCTTGCCTGGACAATGGACTTCTTTTAGCCTGAGTACATCCTATCAAACTGGTGCATCAGTGGCCTTTTGTGCAAGTTTTAAATGTGAAAGAATTATCTTACAAACACCCACTACAAGCTAATTAAAATGGCATTCCCTGAAACTCATTTATTCTTTTTTTTTTTACTGTCTTATGAAATCTTAATGTTATTACTTCAATACAAGCAGAGTGGAGCCGTGGGGGGAGCCGGCCACACCAGGGCTCGCGGTCGTCGAATGCCTCCCAAAAGAACGGGTTACGAAAGAGGGAATGACCAAGTTAAGGGGGCGGGCTAACTTAACACCAACAAAATAGGAACTCTGTGGCGAATGCAACAACGCCTCTCAAAAGAGTGAACGACAAACGGGCGATGAGTTATGAAAGGGGGCGTGGTTATCGTAAATGGGCGGATGTGTGTGTGTGTGTGTGTGTGTGTGTGTGTGTGTGTGCGTACCGTACCTTATTCAGGCCGAAGGTCTTGGTCAGAGCGAAGCCCCAGCCTTGTTCGAAGGCTCTCCTGATCATGGCGGTGCTGGTGGTGGGAGGAGCCGAGGCCAGGCCGAACGGGTTGGGGAACTTGATCCCACAGACGTCGACGCTGATGTCCACCTGATCGATAGCGCTGTAGAACAACGGCAGCTTAGGCACCGCGCTCACCGTCTGTCCATGCAGGGACTGCAGGAGGAGGAGATGAGACAATGATTTCACTTAGTTACGTCATAAATATTAAATTTCAAAGAGTTAGGAAATATCATGATGTACGACACTACTAGATAAAATAAGATAAGATAAGAAAGCATTACTGTGGGTACATAACTAACTGAAACTAACTAAAATTATAGTGAAAAATTCCCTTTGTTTCCATCTTTGTCAACTTTTCATACATAAACCTTTTTGGTTGATATGAAATCAATTTCTGGTTTTATGAGTTAATAAACTTATTGGGGCTGAGATGGATAAAATAAGGACATGAAGGCAAAATATATTGTGACCTTTTTTAATCTCCCACCCAACAAACACCCCATTACAAAAAACTAAAACTATAAATAATAATCTAAAACTAAGCATTATCAAAAAAAAAAAAACATATAAAAAAATAGCAAACTCACTCGAAAATCTACTTAAAACAAACTGAATCTAAAAAAAAATTCACAATGAAATGAAAATTAAAGCTAATAAAAAAATCCAAAACCAATCAGTAAATCATACAAGATTCAAGCTTTCCTTTATTGTCATTGTATTAAAAAAGTATACAACTAAATTTACGTGTGCTTCTCATATATAAGGTGCTTTAAAAAAGACATTCAGACATTACGCATATGTAATAAGTAGTCTAAAAAGATAATAAATAGTTTAAAGGTAAAAGATAAAGTGGTGATGGATGCAAATGATGTGTTATTGTCCATTTAGGGTTGCTGTGGGAAAGAGACTATAATAAATATAATAATAATAATAATAATAATGACTCAATTGACCTCGATTTGCAATATAAAATTATACATTTTGCAAAAAGTCTTGTAATATCCTCCAAAAACACTTCAGGGTTGACATTTTGAATTTCCAGGAGAGCCCTATAAGGGTTAAAGCTGAATGTTAGAGACAGAATGAGGACCAGACAGATTTACCTGCAGGTATCTGTGAATGTGCCATGAAGCCTGTTTGCCGTCGTTCACTGATTCCACCGAGGTGTTGGCCAAACCAGCGATGTCTCCTCCGGCGAACACCCAGGGCTCGCTGGTCTGCATGGTGTCAGTGTTCACCTCGGGAGTCCCCCAGCGGTTCATCTTCACCGGAGCCATGGCCTCCGTCACTGCACACACAAACACACAAACATTATCTATAGAATCAGTTACAACTCCTACAAATCTGAGTTCAAAGACCCAAAATCTGTTATGTAAAATTTCAAACATTAACTGTCTCCAAACCTACTACAGCCGGTCGGAGCGAGAGTTTAGGAATGAATGGATGAATGCTTTATTTCGGTTACAAAAAAAAATAAAATAAATAAAATCATGTTTTTACAAAAGAATCCATCAGAC